>NC_059221.1:6543783-6843783 GCF_020615455.1 Coregonus clupeaformis | reverse complement strand
AGCAGTCCTGCTTAACTTCTCTAGACCCTGTAAGCTAAATGAAGCCACTCTTAATTCAGCTTTCATTACTTGTGATTGCTGTTCGTGTCTGCAGGGGTCTGTTGGCTTTGGCTTTCATTGCAGACCACTCATAAAATATTAACGTCCGGATGCTAGCAACAGAGGCCACAAGGGTAATATTGTATTACTGTATTCTATGCCATTATATGTTATGCTATTGTATTACTTTCTGTGTAACAGCATAGGCCACTGCCGACGAACAGTCGTAGACACAAAATCCCATGACAACCCATGTGTTTATTTTGATATCGAACAAGATCATTATTTTTCTTTTATCGTAATCTAAGTGGGAGATATTTCCCTAATAAAAGGATCCATAGATATGTTTAAAATTAAATGGAGCTTTGTGACCTCAATACCCCTGGAGTTACTGTCTGCACTATTTTGGGATGTGCCACAGGCACTTCAACATTTTTATTGAATCTCTCTGTCTCGGTATTTGTTTATTCCACTTTGGCCTTCCACTTTCCACTGTTTAGCCCCCCCGTCCCCCCCCGTCGGCCCGCTCACTCACCCTGCAGTACCTCCTTGGCACGGTCCAGCTCCTGCTCCTTCTGGGCCAGCTGCATGCGGAGTTGGGTGGCCGAGAGCACGTCAGCAGAGCAGCCTCCTTGGCCCTCCTCCAGGTCCTTACTCAACATATCCTTCATCTGCCTCAGCAGGTGCACCTCCTCCTGGAGCTGGGCCACCTCCCCCCGAAGCAACACTATGGAGGGCGAGAAGGAAAATGAGAGAGGTTAAGGATCCATTTGTTTTAGAAACGATGGTACTCTAAACTGTCCTGTAAACTGTGCTGTAACGGAGAGGACAAGAGGGAGAGAGGGAGGAATGGAGGGGGGGACAGATAGATACTGGGAAGTTTAATATCTCTGTTAGTTGTTGGAATTACTGGTATGTCAGACTACATGCTGTTGTAATCAAATAAAATTGTATTTGTCAAATGCTTCGTAAACAACAGGTGTAGACTAAGAGTGAAATGCTTACTTACGGGCCCTTCCTTAAAATGCAGAAATGAAACATTGAACAATTATATAAAAATAATAACAAGGAACAAATACACAATGAGTAACGATAACTTAGCTTAATACACTAGGGATGTGATGATATCAGTATCACAATATTCTTTCCATGGCAAAAATGAAAACACGAAGAAGACCGATCTCTTTGGTCCTTTAAAAACCTTTTGGATGTAAAATAGTGTGTGCTATAGCTTGGAAAATAAATGAAATGTGACTCTGGATGACAATATAATGACATTCGTTTCCAACATTAGGTCTGTTTTCCTAAAGAAGTTAAATCCGCTTCGTGTTTTGTTTCTTTGCCACAATATTAACGAGTATCGCGATACTGGTATCGTCTCAGCCCTAATACACACACGGTCGATGTGCAATGGTACAAGGTCATTGAGGAAGATATGTACATATAGGTAGGGGTAAAATGACTAGGCAACAGGATAGATGATAAACATTAGCAGCAGCGTATGTGATGAGTCAAAAGAGAGTGCAAAAAGGGAAAATGCAGATAGTCCGGGTAGCTATTTGGTTAACTATTTAGCAGTCTTATGGCTTGGGGGTAGAAGCTGTTCAGGGTCCTGTTGGTTCCAGATTTGGTGCATCGGTACCGCTTGTCGTGTGGTAGCAGAGACAACAGTCTATGATTTGGGTGGCTGGAGTCTTTCACCAATTTTAAGGCCGTCCTCTAACACTGAAGTCCTGGATGGCGGGGAGCTCGGCCCCAGTAACGTACTGGGCCGTACGCACTACCCTCTTTAGCGCCATACCAAGCGGTTAAGATGATCTCAAATGGTGCAGTTTCCTGTAGTCCACAATCAGCTCCTTTACCTTGCTGACGTTGAGGGAGAAGTTGTTGTCATGACACCACACTGCCAGGTCACTGACTTCCTCCCTATAGGTTGTCTCATCGTCGTCGGTGATCAGGCCTACCACCGTCGTGTCGTCAGCAAATTTGATGATGGTGTTTGCGTCGTGCGCGGCCACGCAGTCGTGGATGAACAGGGCGCACAGGAGGGGACTAAGCACACACCCCTGAGGGGCCCCCGTGTTGAGGATAGGCGTGGCAGATGTGTAGTTGAACTCACCGTTCCAAAATTTGATTGTGACGCAACAGAACAGTTAACCCAGGCTGCCCTCAAACCAAGGCTCGCTGCCTGATAATTATCTATAGGCTGTTTCAACTTGTCAATTGTATTTCTTGCTTTCTAACAACAGTTTGAATTGAGGTGTGTTTTGCGCATCTCCAGTCAGAACAGAACCTGCAAACGTTATTCCCCCTGACACATTTTCCGCATTACCTTCGTTGTTTTCCTTACTAATAACAACTTCGGACATGTGTCCTATCAAAGTGCCTTATTACGTTATCGTAATATTTTCTGTATGTCGTGTTGTCGTTTCTACTTTAGCACACCGTATGTACGTATGGAGCATAACGTATTTACTGTTTTATTCATGTTTTCAAGTACTGGTAACAAATCAAGCATTATGATTCTTGCATAGATTGTAATGGACACGTGTGTAAAATAGTTTTTGGAAGGTTGTATTGATTATGTTGAGCTAATGCTAAGCTATAGTGCATTCGGAAAATATTCAGACCTCTTGACTTTTTCCACATTATGTTACGTTACTGCCTTATTCTAAAATGGATTAAATTGTTTTTCCCCCCCCTCATCAATCTACATACAATACCCCATAATGACAAAGCAAAAACAGACCCTTTACTCAGTACTTTGTTAAAGCACCTTTGGCAGCAATTACAGCCTTGAGTCTTCTTGGGTATGACGCTACAAGCTTGGCACACCTGTATTTGGGGAGTTTCCCCCATTCGTCTGTCAGTTTGGATGGGGAGCATCGCTGCACAGCTATTTTCAGGTCTCTCCAGAGATGTTCGATCGGGATCAAGTCCGGGCTCTGGCTGGGCCACTCAAGGACATTGAGACTTGTCCCGAAGCCACTCCTGCTTTGTCTTTGCTGTGTGCTTAGGGTTGTTTTCCTGTTGGAAGGTGACCCTTCGCCCCAGCCTGATTTCCTGAACGCTCTGGAGCATATTTTCATCAAGGATCTCTCGGTACTTTGCTCCATTCATCTTTCCCTCAAACCTGACTAGTCTCCCAGTCCCTGCCGCTGAAAAACATCCCCACAGCATGATGCTGCCACCACCATGCTTCACCGTAGGGATGGTGCCAGGTTTCCTCCAGACGTGACACTTGGCATTCAGGCCAAAGAGTTCAATCTTGGTTTCATCAGACCAGAGAATCTGGTTTCTCATGGTCTGAGAGTCCTTTAGGTGGCTTTTGGCAAAATACAAGCGGGCTGTCATGTGCCTTTTACTGAGGAGTGGCTTCCGTCTGGCCACTATCATGAAGGCTTGTGGTGGAGTGCTGCAGAGATGGTTGTCCTTCTGGAAGGTTCTCCCAACTCCACAGGGAACTCTGGAGCGCTGTCAGAGTGACCATAGGGTTCATGGTCACCTCACGGCTTGGTTTTGCTCTGACATGCACTGTTAAATGTGGGACCTTATATAGACAGGTGCGTGCCTTTCCAAATCATGTCCAATCAATTGAATTCATCACAGGTGGACTACAATCAAGTTGTAGAAACATCTCAAGGATGATCAATGGAAACAGGATGAACCTGAGCTCAATTTCGAGTCTCATAGCAAAGGGTCTGAAAACGTGTGTAAATAAGGTATGTTTTTTTTATTATTATTATTTGCTAACATTTCTAAAAAAAACTGTTTTTGCTTTGTCATTATGGGGTATTGTGTGTAGATTTATGGGAAAAAATTTTTTGAATCAATTTTAGAATAAGGCTGTAACGCAACAAAATGTGGAAAAAGTCAAGGGCTCTGAATACTTTCCGAATGCACTGTAAATGCCAGCTATGTGTGGCGCCATGTTTGTAGACATCATACAATGCATACTGGTTGTCACGTAAACATCTGTCAGGCCAAAGATGTTATAACAAAACGAGGTGAAGGGATGGTTCATGCGACTGACTTAGATTGTAACTATTGTTACTCAGGGTTGCCAGCTCAGACCCCTTTCCAGGGGTTTTCATTTTATTTAGCTTTTAACTTCTCCTGTGTTTGCCCCCCATTTATTGATGTGGTCAAACGTTTTGAGAATGACACAAATACACATTTTCACAAAGTCTGCTGCCTCAGTTTTGATTACGGCAATTTGAATATACTCCAGAATGTCATGAAGAGTGATCAGATGAATTGCAATTAATTGCAAAGTCCCTCTTTGCCATGAAAATGAACTTAATCCACTGCATTTCAGCCCTGCCACAAAAGGACCAGCTGCCATCATGTCAGTGATTCTCTCGTTAACACAGGTGAGAGTGTTGACAAGGCCAAGGCTGGAGATCACTCTATCATGCTGATTGAGTTAGAATAACAGACTGGAACCTTTAAAAGGTGGGTGGTGCTTGAAATCATTGTTCTTCCTCTGTTAACCATGGTTACCTGCAAGGAAACACGTGCCGTCAACAATTGCTTTGCACAAAAAGGGCTATTGCTGCAAGGATATTGCTGCTAGTAAGATCGGATCATCAAGAACTTCAAGGAGAGAGGTTCAATTGTTGTGAAGAAGGCGTCACGGCACCCAAGAAATCCAGCAAGCGCCAGGACCGTCTCCTAAAGTTGATTCAGCTGCGGGATTGGGGCACCACCAGTGAAGAGCTTGCTCAGGAATGGCAGCAGGCAGCTGTGAGTGCATCTGCATGCACAGTGAGGCAAATACTTTTTAGAGGATGGCCTGGTGTCAAGAAGGGCAGCAAAGAAGCCACTTCTCTCCAAGAAAAACATCAGGGACAGACTGATATTCTGCAAAAGGTACAGGGATTGGACTGTAAAGTCATTTTCTCTGATGAATCCCCTTTCCGATTGTTTGGGGCATCCGGAAAACACCTTGTCCGGAGAAGACAAGGTGAGCGCTACTATCAGTCCTGTGTCATGCCAACAGTAAAGCATCCTGAGACCATTCATGTGTGGGGTTGCTTCTCAGCCAAGGGAGTGGGCTCACTCACAATTTTGCCTAAGAACACAGCCATGAATAAAGAATGGTACCAACACATCCTCCGAGAGCGACTTCTCCCAACCATCCAATAACAGTTTAGTGACGACCAATGCCTTTTCCAGCATGATGGAGCACCTTGCCATAAGGCAAAAGTGATAAGTAAGTGGCTTGGGGAACAAAACATCGACATTTTGGGTCCATGGCCAGGAAACTCCCCAGACCTTAATCCCATTGAGAACTTGTGGTCGATCCTCAAGAGGCGGGTGGACAAACAAAAATCCACAAATTCTGACAAACTCCAAGCATTGATTATGCAAGAATGGGCTGCCATCAGTCAGGATGTGGCCCAGAAGTTAATTGACAGCATGCCAGGGCGGATTGCAGAGGTCTTGAAAAAGAAGGGTCAACACTGCAAATATTGACTCTTTGCATAAACTTAATGTAATTGTCAATTAAAGCCTTTGACACTTATGGAATGCTTGTAATTATACTTCAGTATACCATAGTAACATCTGACAAAAATATCTCATAACACTGAAGCGGCGAACTTTGTGAAGACCAATACTTGTGTCATTCTCAAAACTTTTGACCACGACTCTATCTCCCATCATAGTAATATTTACTGCATCATATCCCCCCACGATACCTTCCCCCATTGCTATCCCCCATGGACTTGAAATCCCCCACAAATGAAATTAACCCCCCCACAAACCCCACGAAAATGGTTTCATCCCAAACTTGCAACCCTGTTTAGCTTTCACGCTACAGTTAGGCTAGGCTAGGCAGTAGGCTTGTATTTGGGGTAATGATCTGTGAGGTGATAACATTTCATTTGCTTTGTGATTTATCAAAAACTGTAAACGACTCGTCAAGTCATTTGCACTGGTTCTTGTATACACTGTAACAAGTACATAATTTAGAAGATTTGTAATATGATGAAAAGTGGCCAAACTAAGTTAATATTTTTCGGGCAGTGGGCGTATTCATCTTTGACTTTAACTTAGTTTATTTGCATCTTCTAGTGAAATGCATTCTGGGATTAGGGAGTTTTCGCTTGTCAAACATAAACAAACAAAACATGGCTGCCATCATAAAGAATTGAGCTGCTGTTAGCTACATTTCTCCCTTGTGCTCACCAGAGATCTTGTACATTGTGAACCAGTCTAGCTGTTAGGTTGCTAACTTAAGTTTTGTTTTTTTGTCAGCGCAACCTGTTATTTAGACTGGTTATTGAATGAGTTTTGCTGTGGGATGTGTTCTGTTCGATGCTTGGATGATGAAGTTCGCATTTATCTTTTACAATAAAAGGTGAAATTGAGGAATAAAATGTTGAAGACCTTTAAATCATAGAAATCAATATGCAAATTGACACTTCAGAAAAACATAATTTAAAATGTCATGATGTGTACAGTATTTTTTTTTTAGATAGATGCTTCTACAGCCAAATTAACTGAGAACAAGACAGTTCTTCAGAAACTAAGGGAAAACTGACCAAATGCAGCTAAAACATAAAATGATTTTCATACAGAGAAAAAAAGTCCTAGTTGGATTAACAGACTAATTTATAGAAGAGGGAGTCAAGTCGTTCTTCTAAATTCCATACTTTATCAGGCACAGGAGAAGCTGGAGAAAACAGCTCATCCCCATTTCATCTGCCTCATCTACCAACTGCCAAACATCAAGCAGACAATTCTCATATCCCAGTCTGAGACAGAAACGACGCAGTAATGAATGGGGAAATTAAGCAGAGAAACACAGTTGCACTTCCCAAAATATTTAGAGAGAGGAACTGGCAAATTAGCCAAGGATAGTACTTAACATCTTGATAAAGAGCAGAACAATCGTTTTCATTGGAGTGCCAAGGTTGAAGTTGTGGCTCCACTAAAAAAATGCTTTTGTGGTTCCTTGCAGAGAGCCTCAGAATAGGCTACTGATATTCATCTGCTGGGCTATCTCCAAGGTCATAACCTTATGCTTTACATGATGAGCAAACACAAATGTCTGGATGTGCATCCTCTGTAATAATCAGTATTCCCTTTAGCAAAGCTGTTCCATCTACAGTTTATATAAAGGGTTGCTTTATGAGTTCCACAAACTACACATAATATGCCCATACCAGACTCAAAACTCACACAGGGATGACACCCTCATCCATAACTACACGTCCTTATTAACCTTCACAGTGGCCAATGAAATCAGAACACTTAGGTTGTAGTTGTTGGCTTGATCGTTCTCTCCCTCCCACAAGAAAAACTACTACAGTAAACTGTAGTATAGTGTAGAAGACTATACTAAACACTGTAGTATTCTATTCTCTGTGTATATCAATGATGTCACTCTTGCTGCTTGTGACGCTCGGATCCACCTCTATGCGGACGACACCATTTTGTATACATCTGGCCCTTCATTGGACACTGTGTTAACAAACCTCCAAACGAGCTTCAACACCATTCGACACTCCTTCCGTAGCCTCCAACTGCTCTTAAACACTAGTAAAACTAAATGCATGCTCTTCAACCGAATGCTGCTTGCACCCGCCCACCCGACTAGAATCACTACTCTCGGCGGGTCTGACCTAGAGTATGTGGACAACTACAAATACCTAGGTGTCTGGTTAGACTGCAAACTCTCTTTCCAGACTCACATTAAGCATCTCCAATCAAAAGTTAGATCTAGAATCGGCTTCCTATTTCGCAACAAAGCCTCCTTCACTCATTCTGCCAAACATGCCCTCGTAAAACTGACTATCCTACCGATCCTTTACTTCGGCGATGTCATTTACAAAATAGCCTCCAACACTCTACTCAGCAAATTGGATGTAGTCTATCACAGTGCCATCCGTTTTGTCACCAAAGCCCCATATACTACTCACCATTGTGACCTGTACGCTCTTGTTGGCTGGCCCTCACTACATATTCGTCGCCAAACCCACTGGCTCCAGGTCATCTATAAATCACTGCTAGGCAAATCCCCGCCTTATCTTAGCTCACTGGTCACCATAGCAACACCCACCTGTAGTCTGCGCTCCAGCAGGTATATCTCACTGGTCATCCCCAAAGCATACACCTCCTTTGGCCGCCATTCCTTCCAGTTCTCTGCTGCCAAGGACTGGAACGAATTGCAAAAATCTCTGAAGCTGGAAACTCTTATCTCCCTCACTAACTTTAAGCATCAGTTGTCAGAGCAGCTTACCGATCACTGCACCTGTACACAGCCATTCTGAAATTAGCCCACCCAACTACCTCATCCCCATATTGTTATTTATTTAGCTCATTTGCACCCCAGTATCTCTACTTGCACATCTGTCATTCCAGTGTTAATACGAAATTGTAACTATTTTGCACTATGGCCTATTTATTGCCTTACCTCCATAATTTACTACATTCGCACACACTGTATATATATATATTTTCTGTTGTATTTTTGACTTTATGTTTTGTTTACCCCATATGTGACTCTGTGTTGTTGTTTTTATCGCACTGCTTTGCTTTATCTTGGCCAGGTCGCAGTTGTAAATGAGAACTTGTTCTCAACTGGCTTACCTGGTTAAATAAAAGGTGAAATAAAAAATTTAAGTATCACTCGATCATGTGTACTTATACTATATCATTTTGTAGTATAATGTAGAATACTACAGTAATGTCCGCAAAAGCACTAGTGTCCGCAAAAACACTACAGATTTTTTAACTATTGTAATACTACAGTATTTCATTTGTATATACCCAACTCATTCCCATATCCCAATTTGTGCCACCCATGAGTGAGAAACGTACATGCCAAGTATAGACCATATATTGTGTTTGCTACAGGTTATCGAAAAGAGCAGAAGCTCTGAACTATCTGTTCAGACTCCAGTCCTACCTACCTACAGGTTATGGGAAAAATTTTCTTTTAGTATTTGTCCAGTAGGTTTCCTCAAGAAACAACCCCCCACTACTATGTCAAAGATAATAATAAAACAAAAACACTAATAGTAAATACAACAGTAATGTCTGCAAAAACACCACAGTAATTACTATAGTATAATATAGTTTATTTATTTTTTTACTATAGTAATACTACAATATTATACCAAACTGTAAATACTACAGTATACCACAGTCATGTCCGCAAAAACACTAAAGTGAATACTATAGTATATAAATATTAGTAATACTAGAGTATTTATAGCATAGTATACTAGAGTATTTATAGCATAGTATACTATAGTATTTTTTCATGTGGGCTGCATCACTCAAATAAAATAAAATTTTATTGGCCACATGCGCCGAATACAACAGGTGCAGACATTAGTGAAATGCTTACTTACAGCCCTTAACCAACAGTGCATTTATTTTAAATAAAAAAGTAGAATAAAACAAAAAAAAAGTGTTGAGAAAAAAAGAGCAGAAGTAAAATAAAATAACAGTAGGGAGGCTATATATACAGGGGGGTAAGGGTGCAGAGTCAATGTGGGGGGGCACCGGCTAGTTGAGGTAGTTGAAGTAATATGTAAATGTGGGTAGAGTTAAAGTGACTATGCATAAATATTTAACAGAGTAGCAGCAGCGTAAAAATATGGGGTGGGGGGGGACAGTGCAAATAGTCCGGGTAGCCATGATTAGCTGTTTAGGAGTCTTATGGCTTGGGGGTAGAAGCTGTTGAGAAGTCTTTTGGACCTAGACTTGCACTCCGGTACCACTTGCCATGCGGTAGCAGAGAGAACAGTCTATGACTAGGGTGGCTGGAGTCTTTGACAATTTTGAGGGCCTTCCTCTGACACCACCTGGTATAGAGGTCCCGGATGGCAGGAAGCTTGGCCCCAGTGATGTACTGGGCTGTACACACTACCCTCTGTAGTGCCTTGCGGTCGGAGGCCAAGCAGTTGCCATACCAGGGGGTGATGCAACCAGTCAGGATGCTCTTGATGGTGCAGCTTTAGAATTTTTTGAGGATCTGAGGACCCATGCCAAATCTTTTCAGTCTCCTGAGGGGGAATAGGCTTTGTCGTGCCCTCTTCACGACTGTCTTGGTGTGTTTGGATCATGATAGTTCGTTGGTGATGTGGACACCAAGGAACTTGAAGCTCTCAACCTGTTCCACTACAGCCCCGTCGATGAGAATGGGGGCGTGCTCAGTCCTCTTTTTTTTCCTGTAGTCCACAATCATCTCCTTTGTCTTGGTCACGTTGAGGGAAAGGTTGTTATCCTGGCACCACACAGCCAGGTCTCTGTCCTCCTCCCTATTGGCTGTCTCATCGTTGTCGGTGATCAGGCCTACCAGTGTTGTGTCGTCAGCAAACTTAATGATGGTGTTGGAGTCGTGCCTGGCCATGCAGTCATGGGTGAACAGGGAGTACAAGAGGGGACTGAGCACGCACCCCTGAGGGGCCCCCGTGTTGAGGATCAGTGTGGCAGATGTGTTGTTACCTACCCTTACCACCTGGGGCGGCCCGTCAGGATGTCCAGGATCCAGTTGCAGAGGGAGGTGTTTAGTCCCAGGATCCTTAGCTTAGTGATGAGCTTTGAGGGCACTATGGTGTTGAATGCTGAGCTGTAGTCAATGAATAGCATTCTCACGTAGGTCTGGAAGTCTTGTGTCACTGGGCAGCTCGCGGCTGTGCTTCCCTTTATAGTCTGTAATAGTTTTCAAGCCCTGCCACATCCGACGAGCGTCAGACCTGGTGTAGTACGATTCAATCTTAGTCCTGTATTGACTCTTTGCCTGTTTGATGGTTCGTCTGAGGGCATAGCGGGATCTCTTATAAGCGTCCGGGTTAGAGTCCCGCTCCTTGAAAGCGGCAGCTCTACCCTTTAGCTCAGTGCGGATGTTTCCTGTAATCCATGGCTTCTGGTTGGGGTATGTACGTACTGTCACTGTGGGGACGACTTCATCGATGCACTTATTGATGAAGCCAGTGACTGATGTGGTGTACTCCTCAATGCTATCTGAAGAATCCCAGAACATGTTCCAGTCTGTGCTAGCAAAACAGTCCTGTAGCTTAGCATCTGCGTCATCTGACCACTTTTTTATTAACCGAGTCACTGGTGCTTCCTGCTTTAGTTTTTGCTTATAAGCAGGAATCGGGAGGACAGAGTTATGGTCAGATTTGCCAAATGGAGGGCGAGGGAGAGCTTTGTATGCGTCTCTGTGTGTGGAGTAAAGGTGGTCTAGAGTTTTTTTTCCCTCTGGTTGCACATTTAACATGCTGGTAGAAATGAGGTAGAACGGATTTAAGTTTCCCTGCATTAAGTCCCCGGCCACTAGGAGCGCTGCCTCTGGATGAGCGTTTTCCTGTTGACTTATGGCCTTATACAGCTCATTCAGTGCAATCTTAATGCCAGCATTGGTTTGTGGTGGTAAATAGACAGCTATGAAAAATATAGATGAAAACTCTCTTGGTAAATAGTGTGGTCTACAGCTTATCATAAGATACTCTACCTCAGGCGAGCAAAACCGAGACTTCCTTAGTATTTGATTTTGTGCACCAGCTGTTGTTTACAAATATACACAGACCGCCACCCCTTGTCTTACCGGAGTCAGCCGTTCTATCCTGCCGATGTAGCGTATAGCCCGCTAGCTGTATGTTGTCCATGTCGTCGTTCTGCCACGACTCGGTGAAACATAAGATTTACAGTTTTTAATGTCCCGTTGATAGGATAACCGTAATATTAGGTCATCCAATTTAATCTCAAATGATTGAAGATTGGCTAATAGGATTGATGGGAGTGGCAGTTTACTCGCTCGCCGTCGGATCTTTACAAGGCACCCCGACCTACGTCCACGATATGTGTCTGTAGGCTATCCTTTGCGGCCGCCTCGTTGAAGAAAAAATCTTCGTCCAATACGAGGTGAGTAATCGCTGTCCTGATATCCAGAAGCTCTTTTTGGTTATAAGAGACGATGGCAGAAACATTATGTACAAAATAAATTACAAATAACGTGGAAAAACACACATAATAGTACAATTGGTTAGAGGGCTGTAAAACGGCAGCCATCTTCTCCGGCGCCATTATTATTAATAATGCCACCTAGGGTCATGTAACCTCTTTCCTGTGGTGGATGACGACCTTCCCCTGGAGCATCCATCTTAACTCTGTTAATTAGTGCCCAGCGGGCACGCCGCCCGCAGCTATCCCAGCATCGGCCAATCAGCACCACGCCACTACCTGGACCAACTCATGTGTTTCCTGTTTCAACTGAGCCATGTTCATTAGGCACAAAACTGAGGAAATGGAGGGAATACCTACACTTTCGTTTTCCGTTGCGTGCCCTAATGAACATGACCAAGCATTTGCAAACATACGGCAGCATTGGTTTACCACCTCTCGCAGAACTACGTTTTTCACTCATCACTTTGAAAGAGTCTGTCTCTTCACAGAAGCTATAACAAAGCTATCAGAGAATTTAAATGCTTTTGAGGGACCTGCATTATACTGTTGTTCAGAACTTTCTTCTGTACTTTTTATTTGTGTTCAGACTGAAATGTAAGTGGCTCTAAATAACTAAAATGTAATATAAAAGGGTTATTAAGAGAGGGGTCGAACGAAACCGTCGGCGTGGCGAGTATGTTTCATTATGCCGAGATGTAGTTAATGGAGCCGATAATAGAACCACATTTTACAGAGCAACCCAAGCAGTAATACCTAATTGGGAGACCGAGACTGCGGGCCATTTCAGAAACACAAATTCACTCTTACTAATATTTAAGAATTCTATAATGGTCATGCACTCAATTCAATTACTTATTTGTTAAGTTAGCCTCTATTGATTGTGCTATTGCAGCACAATAGATTACCATAAATAAGGTAGGACGCTGCTGAGCAGAGAAAATTGGGTTATATCATCTCGTCCACAAACACCACGAGTCCACACAAATTGTGCTAAACAATTACAGGGCTGGCTGAGACAACGTTCATTTGCATAGGAGGTCGAGACAGAGCAGCCCGGTGGTCAGGAACTTGGGCCTTATCCAATCAAAACTGACAATCGCACGTTCCCGGGGGACGGCAAAGCAACGATCCTGAACTGTGCACTACATGCTGACCACACCGCTCGCGTCGTGTGCGTTTCAAAATAAATGTACACATACCTGTTATTCAATCATTGCATCTACACTGCTCACGAGCGTCTGCGTGGCCAGGCGCTGAAATAGAACTTGGTTCTGTTTGTGATGCTTGACGCGCTGCAAGTCCCACCTCTCCCATCTCCCATCTCCTCATTGGTTTTTAGGAACATATAACCACGTGGGTGATTGAAAGATGAACTGAGGTCCACACTCCAGTGGTGGTAATGCACCTTAAAGTTGGTTGCCAACCTCCATATAAAGTCCAAAGAAGAAGAAGAAGCCATTATTAGAAACAAACTCTGTTTACACTTTTATCTTTGGATTAATTGTCGGAGTAGAGGACCTTTTACCTTCAGGTAAAATAACAACCCAATGTTTATATCCCAGGACAAATTAGCTAGCAACAGCATAAATGTTTAATGCTTTTCGACCTGTCCCCACAATAATATAGTTGGTTCAGAGTTTGTTTTGATATTTCAACCTGCATGTCCTGATCGCGTCTGGTGTTGGTGGACAAAATCAACGTGCGCGCATTTGGCGCACGCCCGGTCTAGTCAGCATGTAAGAGTAGTGGGTTCAAGTTTTTTTTGTTTCACAGAGAAACTTAATATAAAGGCCTACTATTGTATCTGTAATCACCTGGTGAACCAGATATGCTTTGATTAAATCAAATCAAATTTTATTTGTCACATACACGTGTTTAGCAGATGTTATTGCGGGTGTAGCGGAATGCTTGTGCTTCTAGCTCCGACAGTGCAGTAATATCTAATTTCACAACATATACCCAATGAAAAACACATCTAAATAAGAAATGGAATTAAGAATATATACATATATGGACGAGCAATGACAAAGAGGCATGGACTAAGATACAGTAGAATATTATAGAATACAGTATATACATATGAGATGAGTAATGCAAGATATGCAAACATTATTAAAGTGACTAGTGTTCCATTTCTTAAAGTGGCCAGTGATTTCTATAGGCAGCAGCAGCCTCTAATGTGCTAGTGATGGTTATTTAACATTTAACAGTCTGATGGCCTTGAGATAGAAGCTGTTTTTCAGTCTCTCGGCTTCTGGATGATAGCGGGGTGAACAGGCAGTGGCTCGGGTGGTTAATGTCCTTGATCTTTTTGGCCTTCCTGTGACATCGGGTACTGTAGGTGTCCTGGAGGGTGGGTAGTTTGCCCCTGGCAATGCGTTTGGCAGACCGCACCACCCTCTGGAGAGCCCTGCAGTTGTGGGCTGTGCAGTTGCCGTACCAGGCGTTGATACAGCCCGACAGGATGCTCTTTATTGTGCATCTGTAAAAGTTTTTGTTAGGCGCCAAGACAAATTTCTTCAGCCTCCTGAGGTTGAAGAGGCTCTGTTGCGCCTTCTTCACCACACTGTCTGCGTGGGTGGACCAATTCAGTTTGTCAGTGATGTGTACACCAAGGAACTTGAAGCTTTCCACCTTCTCCACTGCGGTCCCGTCGATGTGGATAGGGGGGTGCACCCTCTGCTGTTTCCTGAAGTCCACGATAATCTCCTTTGTTTTGTTGGCGTTGCGCGAGAGGTTATTTTCCTGCCACCACACTCCCAGAGCCCTCACCTCCTCCATGTAGGCTGTCTCGTCATTGTTGGTAATCAAGCCTACTACTGTTGTGTCGTCTGCAAACTTGATGATTGAGTTGGAGGCGTGCTTGGCCACGCAGTCATGGGTGAAAAGGGAGTACAGGAGGGGTCTGAGTATGCACCCTTGTGGGGCCCCAGTGTTGAGGATCAGCGAAGTGGAGGTGTTGTTTCCTACCTTTACCACCTGGGGGCGGCCGTCAGGAAGTCCAGGACCCAGTTACACAGGGCGGGGGTCAGACCCAGGGCCTCAAGCTTAATGATGAGCTTGGAGGGTACTATGGTGTTGAATGCTGAGCTATAACCAATTAACAGCATTCTTACAAAGGTATTCCTCTTGTCCAGATGGGATATGATGGCGATTGCATCGTCTGTGGATCTAAGCAAATTGAAGTGGGTCTAGGGGAACAGGTAAGGTAGATGTGACATGATCCTTGACTAGTCTCCCAAAGCACCTCATGATGACAGAGGTGAGTGCTACGGGGCGATAGTCATTTAGTTCAGTTACCTTTGCTTTCTTGGGTACAGGAACAATGGTGGCCATCTTGAAGCATGTGGGGACAGCAGACTGGGATAGGGAGAGATTGAATATGTCCGTAAACACACCAGCCAGCTGGTCTGCGCATGCTCTGAGGATGCGGCTAGGGATGCCGTCTGGGCCGGCAGCCTTGGGGGGGTTAACATGCTTAAATATCTTACTCACGTCGGCCACGGAGCAGGAGAGGCCACAGTCCTTGGTAGTGGGCCTCGTCGGTGGCATAGTGTTATCCTCAAAGCGGGCGAAGAAGGTGTTTAGCTTGTCCGGAAGCAAGACGTCGGTGTCTGCGACGTGGCTGGTTTTCCTTTTGTAGTCCATGATTGTCTGTAGACCCTGCCACATACATCTCATATCTGAGCCGTTGAATTGCGACTCCACTTTGTCTCTATAGCTGTGTAATGCTAGGGCAAAAAACAAAAAAATGGCACCCCTCAGGGTCCCAAGGACCGAGTTTGGGAAACCCCGGTCTAAACCAACCCAATCTGTTTTGCACGTGTCGGTTTTGTTGTTAAACAACCAACCCGTCTATTGAAACTTGCTCCGAAATGTGAGCTACTAGGCCTACACCAACAAACAGTGCTATATGATATTTTGTGTAATTCAAAGTCAACACCAGATGCACAGTGATTTTAAAGTGCATTATACTGATTCAAGTTGTTCAGTGTAAAATTGTTTCTTTGACCAACGTCTTATATAATTCTCAGGTTGCAAAGGGATACAATTGGAGACTAATGACCAATGATATTTGGCTGCTTGCTGCAAATTGACTCAATCTGCTGAAAAAATAATAATTAATATGTGCATGCATTAACGCCATTCCATCCCTCCCTCCACTCCTCTCCAATTCCCCAACCAAATCTGCCTATACTTATTCATAAAACAGTAAATACGATCTCTTTGTGTAAATGACTGTTTAAACGTGGCTATTTGCATAATGGCAGCCATGCATCAGTTGTTATGCAATGGGATCAGTAAATTATTGGGAAGATGGTGCTATCCCTGTGTTTCCGAAGCACTGATGGAGGAGAGATAGACACGACTGTCACACTATATCATACAGTAGTAGTTAGTATGTATCAGCTATAAGATGGAGGACAGTCAGGGCTGACCAAACACCAGCTATAAAAACCAAAACATCCACACCTCTCTGGGAACTTATTTAATCAACTACATATCTACACAAACCGGTAGGCTTACATCAGTGTTACATTGTCTCACAAGGCGCTAGTTTATTGCGTTTGTAAACACATTTATACTGTGTAAATTTAAGCATCAACCTTCAAATCTTCCTGCACCCCCTTTAACTCGCCATCATTGGTTAACAACAAATGTTTGAGAAAGAATGAATCGTTTGCCTGTTTATTACCTCAAAAGACTCTTCAATCATTGCAATGAGTATCTCATTCCGTAACACAGAGAGTTTTGCTCTCCTTTCTCGGGGGCTCTCTGTGATTCGCTGTCAATAGGAGGGCCCCTGTCTCCCTCCTTCCCCCTCTCGCTCTTTTTCTCATTCTCCATCTCCCTCTACCCCTCTCTCTCCTCCTCTCGCTCCCATTATAAACAGTGGCGATTCTGAATCCTTCCACGCGTGTGTCTGAAAGGTCCGCCAATCTGTCAATGTCCGGCGGCCACGAGGCAGCTGAAATTGGACTTGGCTGGAATGGGAACAGACTTTTAAAATTCATAGGGAATGACAGCAACTGTCTAGAGGGGGGTGAATTTTTAGATTGGTTTTTCCTCTTCAGGCTGAGTGAGAGAGGGAGATGGGGGGGGGGTTCAATTGAGGCTTGTTAGAGACAAAATCAATTAACGTGCTCCATGTCCCCGTAGAGTTCTCTTTCTGCTGAGCGGAAATTCTCACAAACTCACAACCCCTCTGCACATCAGCACAATGACACTTAAGAAGCACTGTCAATACCACTGAGACCAAATTAGCCTAGGCATTTGTGGTTCTGGCGCAATGGTACTTCTAGGTCTCAGGGTGACGTCACTGCACAATGGTTATTAGCGCACACCCAGTTAACTAGCTAGCGATTCCACTTAGTCTATAAAGGCCTTGCTTTAGTTCTAACAGCTTAGTCACAAATACGTTCCTTCTCTTATCATGGTGTCCCCTTTGACCAAGAAAAGCAAGTCGATATAAAACAGACAAGCCGCCATAACAGCTACAGTGCCAAGAGATCGATTCCTTCAAAACAAATGAGTCTCCTAAAGAATGCGACAGTGAATAACAGGAAAATATGCATTGCTTATGGAAGGGCTCTCTAGCAGGGCTCCCAAACATTTCTCAGCTGAGATTGAGAAGGCTATCTAAGCCTTATCCAAGGGGCTCAATACAAGAAGGACAATAGAACTACCCAAAAGAGGAATGTATTGAATCAAAAAGGGAGTGAAACAATGGTCTGAGTCAGGAATGCGGCGAGTGGCAAGTATGTTCTTGACAGGAGGTAAAAACCTTTTTTGGGGACTTGGCAGCAGTCAAGCTGTTTCACTGCAGTGCTTGAATAACAAATTCAAAACAGATGTACTCACTAAAATCATTACTAGATAATCTCACTGAATAAAGCTTAACCTGTCACAACAGCTACTTAAAATACATTTTTATATTCCAAATATAGTACCAATCCTATCATGAAATCGTTTAAATCAAATCAAATCAAATTTTATTGGTCACATGCGCCGAATACAACAGGTGCAGACATTACAGTGAAATGCTTACTTACAGCCCTTAACCAACAGTGCATTTATTTTAAACAAAAAAGTAAGAATAAAACAACAACAAAAAAGTGTTGAGAAAAAAAGAGCAGAAGTAAAATAAAGTGACAGTAGGGAGGCTATATATACAATAAAATAAAGTGACAGTAGGGAGGCTATATATACAGGGGGGTACCGTTGCATAGTCAATGTGCGGGGGCACCGGCTAGTTGAGGTAGTTGAGGTAATATGTACATGTGGGTAGAGTTAAAGTGACTATGCATAAATACTTAACAGAGTAGCAGCAGCGTAAAAAGGATGGGGTGGGGGGCAGTGCAAATAGTCCGGGTAGCCATGATTAGCTGTTCAGGAGTCTTATGGCTTGGGGGTAGAAGCTGTTGAGAAGTCTTTTGGACCTAGACTTGGCACTCCGGTACCGCTTGCCGTGCGGTAGCAGAGAGAACAGTCTATGACTAGGGTGACTGGAGTCTTTGACAATTTTGAGGGCCTTCCTCTGACACCGCCTGGTATAGAGGTCCTGGATGGCAGGGAGCTTTGCCCCAGTGATGTACTGGGCCGTACGCACTACCCTCTGTAGTGCCTTGCGGTCAGAGGCCAAGCAGTTGCCATACCAGGCGGTGATGCAACCAGTCAGGATGCTCTCGATGGTGCAGCTGTAGAATTTTTTGAGGATCTGAGGACCCATGCCAAATCTTTTTAGTCTCCTGAGGGGGAATAGGCTTTGTCGTGCCCTCTTCACGACTGTCTTGGTGTGTTTGGACCATGATAGTTCGTTGGTGATGTGGACACCAAGGAACTTGAAGCTCTCAACCTGTTCCACTACAGCCCCGTCAATGAGAATGGGGGCGTGCTCAGTCCTCTTTTTTTCCTGTAGTCCACAATCATCTCCTTTGTCTTGGTCACGTTGAGGGGAGAGGTTGTTGTCCTGGCACCACACGGCCAGATCTCTGACCTCCTCCCCTATAGGCTGTCTCATCGTTGTCGGTGATCAGGCCTACCACTGTTGTGTCGTCGGCAAACTTACTGATGGTGTTGGAGTCGTGCCTGGCCATGCAGTCATGGGTGAACAGAGAGTACAGGAGGGGACTGAGCACGCACCCCCTGAGGGGCCCCCGTGTTGAGGATCAGTGTGGCAGATGTGTTGTTACCTACCCTTACCACCTGGGGGCGGCCCGTCAGGAAGTCCAGGATCCAGTTGCAGAGGGAGGTGTTTAGTCCCAGGATCCTTAGCTTAGTGATGAGCTTTGAGGGCACTATGGTGTTGAATGCTGAGCTGTAGTCAATGAATAGCATTCTCACGTAGGTGTTCCTCTTGTCCAGGTGGGAAAGGGCAGTGTGGAGTGCGATAGAGATTGCATCATCTGTGGATCTGTTGGGGCGGTATGCAAATTGGAGTGGGTCTAGGGTTTCTGGGATTATGCTGTTGATGTGAGCCATGACCAGTCTTTCAAAGCACTTCATGGCAACAGACGTCAGTGCTACGGGTCGGTAGTCATTTAGGCAGGTTATCTTAGAGTTCTTGGGCACGGGGACTATGGTGGTCTGCTTGAAACATGTTGGTATTACAGACTCAGTCAGGGACATGTTGAAAATGTCAGTGAAGACACTTGCCAGTTGGTCAGCACATGCTCGGAGTACACGTCCTGGTAATCCGTCTGGCCCTGCGGCCTTGTGAATGTTGACCTGCTTAAAAGTCTTACTCACATCGGCTACGGAGAGCGTGATCACATAGTAGTCCGGAACAGCTGGTGCTCTCATGCATGCTTCAGTGTTGCTTGCCTCGAAGCGAGCATAGAAGTGGTTTAGCTCGTCTGGTAGGCTTGTGTCACTGGGCAGCTCGCGGCTGTGCTTCCCTTTGTAGTCTGTAATAGTTTTCAAGCCCTGCCACATCCGACGAGCGTCAGAGCCAGTGTAGTATGATTCAATCTTAGACCTGTATTGACTCTTTGCCTGTTTGATGGTTCGTCGGAGGTCATAGCGGGATTTCTTATAAGCGTCCGGGTTAGAGTCCCGTTCCTTGAAAGCGGCAGCTCTACCCTTTAGCTCAGTGCGGATGTTTCCTGTAATCCATGGCTTCTGGTTGGGGTATGTACGTACGGTCACTGTGGGGACGACATCATCGATGCACTTATTGATGAAGCCAGTGACTGATGTGGTGTACTCCTCAATGCTGTCTGAAGAATCCCGGAACATGTTCCAGTCTGTGCTAGCAAAACAGTCCTGTAGCTTAGCATCTGCGTCATCTGACCACTTTTTTATTAGCCGAATCACTGGTGCTTCCTGCTTCAGTTTTTGCTTATAAGCAGGAATCAGGAGGATAGAGTTATGGTCAGATTTGCCAAATGGAGGGCGAGGGAGAGCTTTGTATGCGTCTCTGTGTGTGGAGTAAAGGTGGTCTAGAGTTTTTTCCCCTCTGGTTGCACATTTAACATGCTGGTAGAAATGAGGTAGAACGGATTTAAGTTTCCCTGCATTAAAGTCCCCGGCTACTAGGAGCGCTGCATCTGGATGAGCGTTTTCCTGTTGATTAATGGCCTTGTACAACTCATTCAGTGCAATCTTAATGCCAGCATTGGTTTGTGGTGGTAAATAGACAGCTATGAAAAATATAGATGAAAACTCTCTTGGTAAATAGTGTGGTCTACAGCTTATCATAAGATACTCTACCTCAGGCGAGCAAAACCTTGAGACTTCCTTAGTATTTGATTTTGTGCACCAGCTGTTGTTTACAAATATACACAGACCGCCGCCCCTCGTCTTACCGGAGTCTGCCGTTCTGTCCTGCCGATGTAGCGTATAGCCTGCTAGCTGAATGTTGTCATTGCTGTCGTTCAGCCACGACTCCGTGAAACATAAGATATTACAGTTTTTAATGTCCCGTTGGTAGGATAACCGTAATCTTAAATCGTCCATTTTATTCTCAAAAGCTTGAACGTTGGCTAATAGGATTGATGGGAGAGGCAGTTTACTCGTTCGCCGTCGGATCCTTACAAGGCACCCGGATCTGCGTCCACGATATCTCTGTCTCTTCCTCACGCGAATGACGGGGATCTGGGCCTTGTCGGGAGTCTGTAGAATATCCTTCGCGAACGCCTCGTTGAAGAAAAAGTCTTCGTCCAATACCAGGTGAGTAATCGCTGTCCTGATATCCAGAAGCTCTCTTTGGTTATAAGAGACGATGGCAGAAACATTATGTACAAAATAAATTACAAATAACGCGGAAAAACACACATAATAGTACAATTGGTTAGAGGGCTGTAAAAGTTTAAGTTACCGTATTACGCAAGAAGAAAAAGTTCATTCAAAAGATTAACAAATAATTGTTGCTTTGATCCCGCAGAACATTAAAAACTCAGTGCTCAAACCCACGGTCAGTGAGAGGGAGATTGAAACAAATTCCTTGTTCAAACACAGTGGTTTTTACGTATGCAGAAGGCAATGGGTCCTTTTCAGGGTGATAAATTCTACCTGCCTTGGTAATAAACCAACCAGAAACGTCTGCTATTTCCAAGGTGGAACTGATAGGGATAGAACACTCACCAAAGCCTGGTTAGCTCGGCCACGTCCTTGCTCCAGGTATGCAAGTCTCGGAAGAGGCCGATCTTAGAGGTTAAGATGTGAAACAAATGGAGGGAGTCACTAGAATTTTGAGAAAATGCCCTGCTCCACAGCGCTCACGTAGCCTTAAAACTCAAGTCAAGGTCCCCTCTAAACAGAATGAGGTAAATAAACCGTTTTCAAGGTGGAATCATTGTAAATGCCATATTGAGCTAGCCTGGCTGACCCGCAGACCCATGTGGTACACAGCGAGCTAGAGTCTGTCGCATTAGCACGGCAAATATTGAGCATGCATGGGGAAGGGAAAGTTAGTGAGGGGTGGTGGTGAGGAGCATTGTATGAACATGTCCCTACCTGACACTCACTTATTTGTGATTAGGAACCGATCGTCTTAATATATTTCAGAGAGCCTTTCATTTCACCTGTGGTACTTTTTCTCATGTATGTGCTCATCACTCGCACGCACACACACACACTTAACACCCCCTGACATAAACATACACAAAACAGATTTACTGGCCATTGATGGTGAATCCATCAGTAGCTGTGGATCATAGCGCTGGCTGGCTGATGAAGACAGTGTTGCTGTGTCTGGAGAGTCCTCTCTGTGGATTAGCCAGTCAATTCACATAAGTAGAACAATCTGGAGACACATGAGGAGATGACAGGGTCAGGCTACCTGACGAACATGATGACGCAGCCATTGGACACTGCATTATAGAAATCGCCCGCTAATATTCTTTATTGGAGACAGTGATGAGGGGGAGTCGGGACTCATCTGTAAGAAAGAGAGCGGGTTGCTCAAATCAATACTCATTGACGAGCTGGAGTGTGTTCTGTGCAGAAACGGTCACACTTTATTTGATAGTCCGGATAGTCCAGCTGTAGATGCTCTACAGATGGTTATACTATACTGTGGTCCTCTGTAGCTCAATTGGTAGAGCACGGCGCTTGTAACGCCAGGGTAGTGGGTTCGATCCCCGGGACCACCCATACGTAAAAATGTATGCACACATGACTGTAAGTCGCTTTGGATAAAAGCGTCTGCTAAATGGCATATTATTATTATTATCATCATCAACAAACTATCTGTTGATAAGCAAGTGCTTGCTAACGTTACGGTTAGGATTAGGTTTAGAATAAGGGTTAGGGTTAATTGTATAGTTAGCATAAGGGTTAAGGTTAAGGTTAGTAGATAGTTAGTGGAAATGTTACTGAGCATCTACAGATGAACTATCCAAATAAAGTGTTACCGGCTAAACCACAACCCCCACTATTCCCTTACATACCACCTTAACTGTATGATTTCAGTCTAAACATATAGAGATGATTATGAAGATGCTACTAACATCCACAACCTGGGTATGGAGTTAATCCTGTACGGCCAACTTGTGGTGAGAAATGCCTCTGAAATTGACCAGGCATGATGATCATGCATGTCAGGGTTAGAGCTGCAATACACTCACAATAGGCTAATTCACACAGTTCTGGCACACAGCAGGACAGACTAGCAGTGGCTGATGCCCGTCTAGCCTGAGACTATCTTCAAATCTACAGGAATGTGACATGCCCCACACTGGCAAGCCTATTTCATGCTCCAGGTCCTCAGCGCAATGAGGGTTGCACTTCTGGGAGTGTGGGCTTGGAAAAGATAGTGACAGTGACAGTGACTGGAAAACAGTCCAGATGAAAGGTGAGCTACTTTCCCAAGCGCATACCTACCAAATCTATCCCCATCACCCTAAAAGCCATATCTTGTCTGTCGATTGGATCAACCAACATGGCCATGACCAGCATACATCTCACAGTGGTGTACACACCTAAATCTTTTCTCACGGACTGGGTAAAGAAAGACAAACGGAATGCAGAAAGGATATGTACACACTGGAGTTATTTTACATGTATTGTGTAGAACATATGGCATTCTTTTAGGTAGATTAGGGAACCACGTCAGCTCTATTTAGGGAGCGGTCGAAATGTACTCAATTGTTACCCAGAAGAAAATAAGGGTCATGCTTTTTCAATTTCAGTCAGGGTTTAGTATTTTTTTAATTTAGTCCAGGGGAGGGTCATGTCAATTGTAATCAATTAAATGTCATCTTGCTCAGTGTTCGATAATTAGTTCCTTATTAAATCTCGATGTGTGCCCGAATCCCTGATTCTCTGCTGAGCGCGCAATATCAAGTGCACCTAGTGTTGTCTCAATCAAATGATCCATAGCCTACACGATAGGCTATTCGAAGAGCATGCTCGGAGATGCACAAGGCAAAGATTTACTGAACAAAAATATAAATGCAACATGCAACAATTAACGATTTTACTGAGTTACAGTTCATATAAGGAAATCAGTCAATTTAAATAAATTAATTTGGCCCTAATCTATGGATTTCACATGACTGGGCAGGGGCGCAGCCATGAGTGGGCCTAGGAGGGCATAGGCCCACCCACTTGGGAGCAAAGCCCACCCACTGGGGAGCCAGGCCCAGCCAATCAGAATTAAGTTTTTCCCCACAAAAGGGCTTTATTACAGACAAAAATATTCCTCAGTTTCATCAGCTGTCCGGGTGGCTGGTCTCAGACGATCCCTCAGGTGAAGAAGCCAGATTTGGAGGTCCTGGGCTGGCGTGGTTACACGTGGTGTGCGGTTGTGAGGCCTGTTGGACGTACTGCCAAATTCTCTAAAACGATGTTGGAGGAGGCTTATGGTAGAGAAATTAACATTCAATTCTCTGGCAGCAGCTCAGGTGGACATTCCTGCAGTCAGCATTGCAATTGCACGCTCCCTCAAAATCGTGGCATTGTGCTGTGTGACAGAACTGCACATTTTAGAGTGGCCTTTTATTGTCCTCAGCACAAGGTGCAACTTACATTACTATGAAGCGGCAGCCGCTGAGATGGACAGCGCCTGGGTGCTAAAAGTAGGCTAATTTGATAAGGCTTCATTTATTTAAAACAGTCTTCATTTTAATTTGACTTTAGGCTCCTAACAACAAGAGGGAATTGTGTTGGAGCCTATTTCTTTGAAATAGGCCTACCTATTTGACAGACGAAATTATAGTCTACTATCCATAGACTTTGTCAGACAATTCCTTCAGTCACCATGCATATCTCAGTGTCAGTGAAGGGCTTGGTGTGTTAAGGTAAAACCAGGGCTAGAATTGAGGGGGTATGTGTGGGTAAAAAATGAATGGCTTTTTCTCTAATTCATTGATGATCAGATAATTCAGTTGTAACTGGTTCTGTTGCGCTACATTTTTACAGTTGATAGGCAACTTTAGCACTGTTCCAATCCTAGACTATCCTATTTTTTAACAATAGCCTGTATAGAAATCAAAACGTCTCTGGTGTTGCAGTATGAGCTCATTAGTTGTCCTGCTCTGTTGTGGTATTAAAAAAGATTCTACTTGTCTCCAGTCATGGAAAATGAAAAATAAAATCTGACCCGCAAATAAGATGATAGATTCATGCAGTGCTTTTATTATAATGGAGATGTTTTTACCCCTACCCTTGTCTGCAGAGTTCTGCGAATCCACAACCTTCTGGCTTGCTTACAAAACATACAACAGTTTAAAAAACTGCGTATCTAAGGCTTTGGTCTGTCCTAGGTGTGAGGGTAAACGTTAGGCATGTTCTCTGCTATACACTTTATTTTAATTATTATTTTGGGTATTAGGGTAAAATATTATAATATATTTTACAGAAGGAAGGGCCATCCATTTTCATTTCAGAGGTCCGATTTTCTCCAGCCATCGCTCATTTTAAATAACGTACAGTCCCTTATTAAAATGTCTCTCTGCTACGTTTAACAAATTCCTCCCAGTCTTTAGCGCAGGAATCCCTTTCTGTGTTACATAACCGGATCTTATTCTCTCTAGTCTTAACCCGCAGTCCTGACTGTAATCCCTGTACACATTTCACAACAAAACATGTATTTTACAGTCAGCTCCCATTTGTGACAACACAAACACTGGGATTAAAGTCATTCCGAGACTACAGATGGACTGAAATCAGAAATACTTTTTAAACACGGTGACATCATTGTCATGGGGATTAGGGATGGAGGATTCCATGATATGACAGTGCTCCTCTCCTCTCCAGGTCAGCAGAAGGGATGGCTGGAGAAAAAAAATTGAAAGATAGAGGGAGGGAGGATGGATGGATGCATGGAAATATAGATGGATAGAGGAAGGGATGGATCGATAGATGGGTGGATACAGGGATGGATGGATAGATAGATAGGTAAAGGGAGGTTAGATAGATGGATGGATGGAGGAATGGAGAGGGTGACCTCGGCTCAAAACAAAGCCATTCAAAGCTGACCAGATGGAGGAATTGTAATGCAGACTGACTGAATGAGCCGATGGTATGTAATTGGAAATTGTGGCTAGAAGCTGCCAGCTCTCACCATCAATGATCTCTTTAGTAGGCATCCTCCATATCTCTCTGCTACAGTGAATTAGCAGTTAGTCAGGTGGCAAATAGATCCTCCTAAAATACCGCCCATGACATAAAACTATCTGTAGTCAACATAGAGAGACAGAAATAAACAATGATTGCTCATTTTGGAGGCTAATTACTCCAACCTTTTCCTGCTGTGTTTACAATGAAGGCAACATAGATGCACTAATGACTTGTTCCTTTCCAGGTGGTGAGAGAGAGGAGATAGACATGAATGCTGTTTCCATTCCTCTTCTGGGCAGATTATTATTCCAGTTAGACGGTGCCTGGAATGAGGCTGGTTCAGGAAATAATGGCTGCAGTGGTCTAAGTGTAGGACAATGAGGTGCAGTAGAATTGCCATTTGTAGACGAAATTGATGCTCTGCTTGATCATTTTCTTCATACTATGCAAGTGAATATGAAGTATTGTCACTTTATTATTAGAGCAGTGGCGTGTATTCATGGATGCCAAGGGAAGCTAGACTTCCCAAAAAAATTGACCAATAAATATATATATATATATATATATATATATATATACACACAGTGAGGGAAAAAAGTATTTGATCCCCTGCTGATTTTGTACATTTGCCCACTGACAAAGAAATGATCAGTCTATAATTTTAATGGTAGGTTTATTTGAACAGTGAGAGACAGAATAAACCACAACAAAAAATCCAGAAAATCGCATGTCAAAAATGTTATAAATTGATTTGCATTTTAATGAGGGAAATAAGTATTTGACCCCTCTGCAAAACATGACTTAGTACTTGGTGGCAAAACCTTTGTTGGCAATCACAGAGGTCAGACGCTTCTTGTAGTTGGAGGGATTTTGTCCCACTCCTCTTTGCAGATCTTCTCCAAGTCATTAAGGTTTTGAGGCTGACGTTTGGCAACTCGAACCTTCAGCTCCCTCCACAGAGTTTCTATGGGATTAAGGTCTGGAGACTGGCTAGGCCACTCCAGGACCTTAATGTGCTTCTTCTTGAGCCACTCCTTTGTTGCCTTGGCCGTGTGTTTTGGGTCATTGGCATGCTGGAATACCCATCCACAACCCATTTTCAATGCCCTGGCTGAAGGAAGGAGGTTCTCACCCAAGATTTGACGGTACATGGCCCCGTCCATCGACCCTTTGATGCGGTGAAGTTGTCCTGTCCCCTTAGCAGAAAAACACCCCCAAAGCACAATGTTTCCACCTACATGTTTGACGGTGGGGATGGTGTTCTTGGGGTCATAGGCAGCATTCCTCCTCCTCTAAACACGGCGAGTTGAGTTGATGCCAAAGTGCTCGATTTTGGTCTCATCTGACCACAGCACTTTCACCCAGTTCTCCTCTGAATCATTCAGATGTTCATTGGCAAACTTCAGACGGGCCTGTACATGTGCTTTCTTGAGCAGGAGGACCTTGCGGGCGCTGCAGGATTTCAGTCCTTCACGGCGTAGTGTATTACAAATTGTTTTCTTGGTGACTATGGTCCCAGCTGCCTTGAGATTATTGACAAGATCCTCCCGTGTAGTTCTGGGATGATTCCTCACCGTTTTTTTTGTTAGTTTTTTGTCATTTAGCAGACGCTCTTATCCAGAGCGACTTACAGGAGCAAAAAGGGTTAAGTGCCTTGCTCAAGAGCACAGACAGATTTTTCACTTAGTCGGCTCGGGGATTAGAACCAGCGACCTTTCGGTTACTGGCACAACGCTCTTAACCACTAAGCTAGCTGCCGCCCAATGACCGTTCTCATGATCATTGCAAATCCACGAGGTGAGATCTTGCATGGAGCCCCAGGCCGAGGGAGATTGACAGTTCTTTTGTGTTTCTTCCATTTGCGAATAATCGCACCAACTGTTGTCACCTTCTCACCAAGCTGCTTGGCGATGGTCTTGTAGCCCATTCCAGCCTTGTGTAGGTCTACAATCTTGTCCCTGACATCCTTGGAGAGCTCTTTGGTCTTGGCCATGGTGGAGAGTTTGGAATCTGATTGATTGATTGCTTCTGTGGACAGGTGTCTTTTATACAGGTAACAAGCTGAGATTAGGAGCACTCCCTTTAAGAGTGTGCTCCTAATCTCAGCTCGTTACCTGTATAAAAGACACCTGGGAGCCAGAAATCTTTCTGATTGAGAGGGGGTCAAATACTTATTTCCCTCATTAAAATGCAAATCAATTTATAAAATTTTTTTACATGCGTTTTTCTAGATTTTGTTGTTGTTATTCTGTCTCTCACTGTTCAAATAAACCTACCATTTAAATTATAGACTGATCATTTCTATGTCAGTGGGCAAACGTACAAAATCAGCAGGGGATCAAATACTTTTTTTCCCCTCACTGTGTCTGTCTGTCTGTCTGTCTGTCTGTCTGTGTGTCTGTGTGTGTGTGTGTGTATATATATATATATATATATATATATATATACACACACACACACACACACACATACATACAGTGGGGAAAAAAAGTATTTAGTCAGCCACCAATTGTGCAAGTTCTCCCACTTAAAAAGATGAGAGAGGCCTGTAATTTTCATCATAGGTACACGTCAACTATGACAGACAAATTGAGGAAAAAAAATCCAGAAAATCACATTGTAGGATTTTTAATGAATTTATTTGCAAATTATGGTGGAAAATAAGTATTTGGTCACCTAAAAACAAGCAAGATTTCTGGCTCTCACAGACCTGTAACTTCTTCTTTAAGAGGCTCCTCTGTCCTCCACTCGTTACCTGTATTAATGGCACCTGTTTGAACTTGTTATCAGTATAAAAGACACCTGTCCACAACCTCAAACAGTCACACTCCAAACTCCACTATGGCCAAGACCAAAGTGCTGTCAAAGGACACCAGAAACAAAATTGTAGACCTGCACCAGGCTGGGAAGACTGAATCTGCAATAGGTAAGCAGCTGGTTTGAAGAAATCAACTGTGGGAGCAATTATTAGGAAATGGAAGACATACAAGACCACTGATAATCTCCCTCCGATCTGGGGCTCCACGCAAGATCTCACCCCCGTGGGGTCAAAATGATCACAAGAACGTGAGCAAAAATCCCAGAACCACACGGGGGACCTAGTGAATGACCTGCAGAGAGCTGGGACCAAAGTAACAAAGCCTACCATCAGTAACACACTACGCCGCCAGGGACTAAAATCCTGCAGTGCCAGACGTGTCCCCCCTGCTTAAGCCAGTACATGTCCAGGCCCGTCTGAAGTTTGCTAGAGTGCATTTGGATGATCCAGAAGAGGATTGGGAGAATGTCATATGGTCAAATGAAACCAAAATAGAACTTTTGGTAAAAACTCAACTCGTCGTGTTTGGAGGACAAAGAATGCTGAGTTGCATCCAAAGAACACCATACCTACTGTGACGCATGGGGGTGGAAACATCATGCTTTGGGGCTGTTTTTCTGCAAAGGGACCAGGACGACTGATCCGTGTAAAGGAAAGAATGAATGGGGCCATGTATCGTGAGATTTTGAGTGAAAACCTCCTTCCATCAGCAAGGGCATTGAAGATGAAACGTGGCTGGGTCTTTCAGCATGACAATGATCCCAAACACACCGCCCGGGCAACGAAGGAGTGGCTTAGTAAGAAGCATTTCAAGGTCCTGGAGTGGCTCTAGCGTCTCCAGATCTCAACCCCATAGAAAATCTTTGGAGGAGTTGAAAGTCCGTGTTGCCCAGCGACAGCCCCAAAACATCACTGCTCTAGAGCAGATCTGCATGGAGGAATGGGCCAAAATACCAGCAACAGTGTGTGAAAACCTTGTGAAGACTTACAGAAAACGTTTGACCTGTGTCATTGCCAACAAAGGGTATATAACAAAGTATTGAGAAACTTTTGTTATTGACCAAATACTTATTTTCCACCTTAATTTGCAAATAAATTCATAAAAAATCCTACAATGTGATTTTCTGGAATTTCTTTTCTCATTTTGTCTGTCATAGTTGACGTGTACCTATGATGAAAATTACAGGCCTCTCTCATCTTTTTAAGTGGGAGAACTTGCACAATTGGTGGCTGACTAAATACTTTTTTTCCCCACTGTACATACACAGTGGGGAGAACAAGTAGTTGATACACTGCAGATTTTGCAGGTTTTCCTACTTACAAAGCATGTAGAGGTCTGTAATTTTTATCATAGGTACACTTCAACTGTGAGAGACAGAATCTAAAACAAAAATCCAGAAAATCACATTGTATGATTTTTAAGTAATTCATTTGCATTTTATTGCATGACATAAGTATTTGATGCATCAGAAAAGCAGAACTTAATATTGGGTACAGAAACATGTGTTTGCAATTACAGAGATCATACGTTTCCTGTAGGTCTTGACCAGGTTTGCACACACTGCAGCAGGGATTTTGGGCCACTCCTCCATACAGACCTTCTCCAGATCCTTCAGGTTTCGGGGCTGTCGCTGGGCAATACAGACTTTCAGCTCCCTCCAAAGTTGTTCTATTGGGTTCAGGTCTGGAGACTGGCTAGGCCACTCCAGGACCTTGAGATGCTTCTTACGGAGCCACTCCTTAGTTGCCCTGGCTGTGTGTTTTGGGTCGTTGTCATGCTGGAAGACCCAGCCACGACCCATCTTCAATGCTCTTACTGAGGGAAGGAGGTTGTTGGCCAAGATCTCGCGATACATGGCCCCATCCATCCTCCCCTCAATTCGGTGCAGTCGTCCTGTCCCCTTTGCAGAAAAGCATCCCCAAAGAACGATGTTTCCATCTCCATGCTTCACGGTTGGGATGGTGTTCTTGGGGTTGTACTCATCCTTCTTCCTCCAAACACGGCGAGTGGAGTTTAGACCAAAAAGCTATATTTTTGTCTCATCAGACCACATGACCTTCTCCAATTCCTCCTCTGGATCATCCAGATGGTCATTGGCAAACTTCAGACGGGCCTGGACATGCGCTGGCTTGAGCAGGGGGACCTTGCGTGCGGTGCAGGATTTTAATCCATGACGGCGTAGTGTGTTACTAATGGTTTTCTTTGAGACTGTGGTCCCAGCTCTCTTCAGGTCATTGACCAGGTCGTGCCGTGTAGTTCTGGGCTGATCCCTCATGATCATTGATGCCCCACAAGGTGAGATCTTGCATCGAGCCCCAGACCGAGGGTGATTGACCGTCATCTTGAACTTCTTCCATTTTCTAATAATTGCGCCAACAGTTGTTGCCTTCTCACCAAGCTGCTTGTCTATTGTCCTGTAGCCCATCCCAGCCTTGTGCAGGTCTACAATTGTATCCCTGATGTCCTTACACAGCTCTCTGGTCTTGGCCATTGTGGAGAGGTTGGAGTCTGTTTGATTGAGTGTGTGGACAGGTGTCTTTTATACAGGTAACGAGTTCAAACAGGTGCAGTTAATACAGGTAATGAGTGGAGAACAGGAGGGCTTCTTAAAGAAAATCTAACAGGTCTGTGAGAGCCGGAATTCTTACTGGTTGGTAGGTGCTCAAATACTTATGTCATGCAATAAAATGCAAATGAATTACTTAAAAATCATACAATGTGATTTTCTGGATTTTTGTTTTAGATTCCGTCTCTCACAGTTGAAGTGTACCTATGATAAAAATTACAGACCTCTACATGCTTTGTAAGTAGGAAAACCTGCAAAATCGGCAGTGTATCAAATACTTGTTCTCCCCACTGTATGTATGTATGTATGTATGTATGTATGTATGTATGTATGTATGTATGTATGTATGTATGTATGTATGTATGTATGTATGTATGTATGTATGTATGTATGTATGTATGTTGTCTCATCATTTTCCTTCAATTCTCAAGAGGCTGAATGTATATCACAAGAGAGACACTTATGACAAATACAAAGCTGTAAAAATAAACGTAATATGTTGCTAGGTACGGTTCTAGTGAACGACGAGCCATTTATTAGACTAGTGTAATTACCAGAAGACAGCTATTACCAGTAGACTACCAGCCACCAATATTTGCCAGCACTAGGATGAAAGAGAACAGTGAGGGGACATCATCTTCTCTTGAACGACAGAAGACCGTTTCCCATGACGGTAGTTGGCATAGCATTTGCTAGGTCACACAAATGACCTCTCACTGTTTGAAATGAAAATGTGTGTGATTGTGTGTGTTTGTGGGTTGTTCAAACACAACCTTTGTCCTGAACACCACTTGTCAGATGTGGCAGGGCTTGCAAACTGTTACAGACTACAAAAGGGAAGCACAGCCGCGAGCTGCCCAGTGAAACGAGTCTACCAGACGAGCTAAATTACTTCTATGCTCGCTTTGAGGCAAGCACCACTGAAGCATGCATGAGCGCATCAGCTGTTCCGGACGACTGTGTGATCACGCTCTCCGTAGCCGATGGGAGTAAGACCTTTAAACAGTTCAACATTCACAAGGCCGCAGGGCCAGACGGATTACTAGGACGTGTACTCCGAGCATGCGCTGACCAACTGGCAAGTGTCTTCACTGACATTTTCAACCTGTTCCTGACCGAGTCTGTAATACCAACATATTTCAAGCAGACTACCATAGTCCCTGTTCCCAAGGACACTAAGATAACCTGCCTAAATGACTACCGGCCGGAGCACTCACGTCTGTAGCCATGAAGTGCTTTGAAAGGCTGGTCGTGGCTCACGTCAACTCCATTATCCCAGAAACCCTAGACCCACTCCAATTTGCATACCGCCCTAACAGATCCACAGATGATGCAATCTCTATTGCACTCACACTGCCCTTTCCCAACTGGACAAAAGGAACACCTACGTGAGAATCCTATTCATTGACTACAGCTCAGCGTTCAATACCATAGTGCCATCAAAGCTCATCACTAAGCTAAGAACCCTGGGACCAAACCCGATCCCTCTGCAATTGGATCCTGGACTTCCTGACGGGCCGCCCTCAGGTGGTAAGGGTAGTTAACAACACATCTGCCACGCTGATCCTCAACAATGTGGCCCCTCAGGGGTGCGTGCTCAGTCCCCTCCTGTACTCCCTGTTCACCCATGACTGCATGGCCAGGCACGACTCCAACACCATCATTCAGTTTGCCGACGACACAACAGTGGTAGGCCTGATCACCAACAACCATGAGACAGCCTATAGGGAGGTGGTCAGAGACCTGGCCGTGTGGTGCCAGGATAACAACCTCTCCCTCAACGTGATCAAGACAAAGGAGATGATCGTGGACTACAGGAAAAGAAGGACAGAGCACGCCCCAATTCTCATTGACAGGGCTGTAGTGGAGCAGGTTGAGAGCTTCAAGTTCCTTGGTGTCCACATCACCAACAAACTATCATGGTCCAAACACACCAAGACAGTCATGAAGAGGGCACGACAAAGCCTATCCCCACTCAGGAGACTGAAAAGATTTGGCATGGGTCCTCAGATCCTCAAAACGTTCTACAGCTGCACCATCGAGAGCATCACTACCTGGTATGGCAATTGCTCGGCCTCCAACCACAAGACACTACAGAGGGTAGTGTGTACGGTCCAGTACATCACTGGGGCCAAGCTTCCTGCCATCCGGGACCTCTATACCAGGCGGTGTTAGAGGAATGCCCTAAACATTGTCAAAGACTCCAGCCACCCTAGTCATAGACTGTTCTCTCTGCTACCGCACAGAAAGCTGAACTGGAGCGCCAAGTCTAGGTCCAAAATGCTTCTTAACAGCTTCTACCCCCAAGCCAAAAGACTCCTGAACAGCTAATCAAATGGCTACCCGGACTATTTGCATTGTCCCCCCACCCCACCCCACCCCACCCCCTCTTTTACGCTGCTGCTACTCTGTTTATTATCTATGCATAGTCACTATAACTCTACTACCTCAATTAACCTGTGCCCCCACACATTGACTCTTTACCAGTACCCCCTGTATTTATTTTTTTGTTAACTATTTTTCACTTAACTCTTATTTTTCTTAAAACTGCATTGTTGGTTAAGGGCTTGTAAGTAAGCATTTCACTGTATTCACTGTTGTATTCGGCGCATGTGACAAATACAATTTGAAGGGTATCATACGAAGGAAGCTACATCAACTCAGGCTTTTATACAGCTAGCCAGCTGCAGTTAGCTTCACATTCCAGCTCAGGCTTCATCCATACTACGACGGTGGATACTGCTCATCAGCCTGCAGCTAACTCTAGCAGGCTTGTAACTGCGCGTGCATGTCGCACTTGGTTAGTCGAACGCCAATCTCTTCATTGAGACAATGCTGAAACATAAATCCATGGGCGAGTCAGTGCCACATTTTAATGTGTCAAAATGAAACAAAAGTTATCTTGCAAGTAAGCAGGCTATGGTGTGAAATAGGGTTTTAGAAGTGCCTTTATTTTATTACTTATTGTTAATGCCGACTTTGGTGTGCTTATCAATGCACAACCAACAAGCACCTTTTTTTCCCCACTCCAATCAATAAAATAATTGTATTAAGTCATGCTGTACGTGAAGTTTAAAATGCTTTGTCATTAAATGTCTGTAATACAGGATGTTTTAACATTACTATTTTTTAACACACAAAAAACATTTGATTAATGAAATATGGGGGGTGATGACGCAATCTTTGCAGGAGGGAGGGAATCTGATTTAATTGGTCCTCAACTCGTGGCTCAGTCATTTCATTCAGGGTAAGAGGAGTTACCCGTGAGCAGGTTAGTTCTGAATGATTCAATGTCATAGAAATGTACCTGGCTAAAGGGTGAGACACTTTTGTATGACCGGTTATGCCGAGTTGAACTCAGAGTTGACCAAAGTTCCCGCACTAACTCCTCAAACCTGCATTGTAGGATACTCCTCTGGTGCCAAAGGCTAACAGAGCTAGTTGTGTATTTATAGGTTGGGCCAAATGTGAGGGCAGCAAACTCTGTCCCCTTTGATATTTCATCATAGGAGCTCTGCATTAGGCTTCACTGCAGACACGCACACACGCCATTCCGCCAAACATAAATGATAAAGTAGCCTACGCATGTACATCTGTGATTTTGTTTATTGAGCGATTAGTTGCTCACACCTCACAGGCCTTTGAAAAGTCCAGCCCTGAAAAAAAATGATTACCTATCAGATATATTATTGCTGAGCCTTGGCTAGGGAACTTCAGTAGCATCTTGAAGAACAAAAAATATAATCCCTGGAAAACTCGTATTTCAATTGGTATAGTGCCATTTTTGCTTCCAGCAAAGATACAAACATTAGTAGCTCAGAAGCACAGAACGCCTGCGTATGGATTTAGTACATATGCCGCACAACAGGAAAGTCTGTCACTGTTCAGTTATTGAGCCACTTTTTCAGAGAGGCGTTTTGTTTGAGGGAAACCCTCGGTCTCTGTGTGTTTCGTCATCCGAGGTAAAGTTAATGGAAAATTGCAGCGGGCATACTAAAAGTCAGTGGGATGAATGTTAAAAGCCACAAAATACCAAATATTTCTCTGTTGGGTAATAGTATGTTTATTGAACCAACATTTAGCAAAGCCATTTTCTTTAAAACTACATTCATGGGCATGTAAGAATTGGAGGGTGGTTGGATACTGGCATGTCCAATAACATAGTGTCCTTTGTCGTATAGTAAAGAATAGTCGAAAAGTTTCAACCAAGTGCCACATGAAATGGTTCAACATTCTATTGAAATGTGTTGATTTTGCCCATCACTTCTTCTATTATCAAAACATGTGCAAGTATTTTATAATAATACCAGCACCTGTTCATTATACAGTATACCTTTTCCTGATATGCTTATAAGTTAAACATTTATCACTAAAAATCAGGATGCTGCCCCCTTTTCTACCATTAGCCCTGGTTTTGTTTTGAGGAAACCCCATGGCCCAGATACCTGAGCGCCTGCTCCTTGAAAACCCGTGAGAGAGGCAGGCCATTCTCTCGGCCCTGCATCACAGTATCACACAGGGGGTGTGTGTGTAGCACATGGGAATGTGTGAAACTTACTCCTCAGCCTGAAGTGTCCCCACTTGCGCCAGCGAATGGCTTTCGTGGCGCCGACTGGTAAGACATTTCAGGAGGGCGGACACGTGTGCTAGCAAGGCAGTGGTCCCAAGTTCGCGCAGGAAGTGGTACTCACTAAGCAAGCAGCTTGACGTCCTTCACAGTGGTGGCGTGACCCGGATCTACAGTTGTGCTCAGCTCAACGCTGAGGTCGCTGTTCAGTAAGTTTGAGCGGTGAATGTAGCACATGGGGATGTGTGAAACTTACTGTTCAGCCAGAAGTGTCCCCACTTGCGCCAGCGAACAGCTAGCTTTCCGTGTGGCGCCGACCGGTAAGACGCTTCAGGAGGGTGGCCACGTGTGCTAGCAAGGCAGAGGTCCTGAGTTTGTGCCAGGTATGGGCTGAATTGGAAGGAAGTGGTACTCACTAAGCAAGCAGCGTGACGTCCTTTACATCTGCTGCATCTTCTACCCACTGCACTGACAAACAGGTACAGTGCATTCGGAAAGTATTCAGACCCCTTGACTTTTCCCACATTTTGTTATGTTACAGCCTTATTCTAAAATGGATTCAGTTTTTTTTTATCCTCATCAATCTACACACAATACCCCATAATGACAAAGCAAAAACTGGTTTTAAATTTTTTGGCAAATGTATTATAAATAAAAAACTGAAATATCTTATTTACATAAGTATTCAGACCCGTTGTGATGAGACTCGAAATTGACCTCAGGTGCATCCTGTTTCATTTGATCATCCTTGAGATATGTTTCTACAACTTGATTGGAGTCCACCTGTGGCAACATCAATTGATTGGACATGATTTGGAAAGGTACACACCTGTCTATATAAGGTCCCACAGTTGACAGTGCATGTCAGAGCAAAAACCAAGCCATGAGGTCGAAGGAATTGTCCGTAGAGCTCCGAGACAGGATTGTGTCGAGGCACAGATCTGGGGAAGGGTATCAAAACATTTCTGCAACATTGAAGGTCGCCAAGAACATAGTGGCCTCAATCATTCTTAAATGGAAGAAGGTTGGAACCACCAAGACTCTTCCTAGAGCTGGCCGCCCGGCCAAACTGAGCAATCGGGGGAGAAGGGCCTTGGTCAGGGAGGTGACCAAGAACCCGATGGTCACTCTGACAGAGCTTAGAGTTCCTCTGTGGAGATGGGAGAACCTTCCAGAAGGACAACCATCTCTGCAGCACTCTACCAATCAGGCCTTTATGGTAGAGTGGCCAGACTGAAGCCACTCCTCAGTGAAGCATGGTGGTGGCAGCATCATGCTGTGGGGATGTTCTTCAGCGGCAGGGACTGGGAGACTAGTAAGGATTGAGGGAAAGATGAACGGAGCAAAGTACAGAGAGATCTTGATGAAAACCTGCTCCAGAGCGCTCAGGACCTCAGACTGGGGCGAAGATTCACCTTCCAACAGGACAAAGACCCTAAGCACACAGCCAAGACAAAGCAAGAGTGGCTTCTGGATGTCCTTGAGTGGCCCAGCCGGAGCCCGGACTTGAACCCGATCGAACATCTCTGGAGAGTCCTGAAAATAGCTGTGCAGCGACACTCCCCATCCAACCTGACAGAGCTTGAGGGGATCTGCAGAGAAGAATGGGAGATACTCCCCAAATACAGGTGTGCCAAGCTTGTAGCGTCATACCCAATAAGACTCGAGGCTGTAATCGCTGCCAAAGGTGCTTCAACAAAGTACTGAGTAAAGGGTCTGAAAACGTACGTAAATGTGATGTTTTTTTATTTTTAATTCATTTTCAAAAATGTCTAAAAACCAGTTTTTTCTTCGTCACTATTGGGTATTGTGTATAGATTAATGGGGAGGGGGGGGGGAACAATTTAATCAAGTTTAGAATAAGGCTGTAACGTAACAAAATGTGGAAAAAGTCAAGGGGTCTGAATACTTTCCAAATGCACTGTAATTACAGAGACAAGATCAGGCCACTCACATAATTACAATGGGCGCAGCCAGCCTGCTGTGACACATGCTCACGCACCCAGGTGCACACACACACACAGGCGTACACACACACTCTTATACAGTGAGATCCAAAAGCATTTGGACAGTGACACACACACACCCTGTCACGGTGTCACCTTATCCTGTGTGATGGACAGGCCAGACGGTGCAGCCAGGGCAGGAGAAGGAGCAGGGACATCATGCACCCATTATTTTAGAGGGGGCACGAAGTATGAGGATGTAAGGGGAGTGGTCCGCAGGGGGCATTTTTCAAACAGCTTTTTCCTGCATTCTAGAGCCATAATCATGCCTAATTCTATCTAAGAAAAATATGTCTCTGCGAACGTTATCTAAGCATACCTCTAACTGTTCAATTAGCATTTTAATTAATGATGCACATTGATTATTTAAGAACTTTTATGCCTTAGGAGTTTAGTACAACTGCCACACTGGTATATAGTATCATAACCCAAGCAATTGTAGTCTTTTCTAAAGTCTATCAACCTTGCCAGCAGGCATGCCAGCTAAGATAGTCAGACAAGCTACTCTAACTTGATTTACAGCCTGAAATGGTTTGGTAGCTAGTTATGAGTTTGGGAACCTATCTAGCTGGCTAGCTAAAACCAACTTCATAAAATTGAATCAAGCAGGAATCAATAGGCTACATACAGTAACTTGCTCAAATTCATTTACAAACATACCTCCTGTGAGTCCTGCCCAGCACCGGCAGCTAAAATCTAATCAAATGCTTTGTGTGTCACTTGACACGCTCTCGCCTCCTCCACTGACACTACCAGTGTGGTAAAAGCTTGGCAGGGAAACAAAATGAGGTTACACAAATGGAAAAACCACCCTAATCTGTGAGTTGTAAGGCTAGTTGAGAGCTCCATGAACATGGTTGTGCCTAACATTTCTAGAAGCAGTAGACCAGAACCTTAACACTGTTTGACATCTAAGTTTAAACATTAGTCATGAAGATTATGCTATTTTCCAGTCAGTGTGTCCCTTCCGCAAAATACAGCTGAGAGATCTTTTTATAAATAATTATACTAAAACGTGGCCTTAAAAACCACCCAGGTCCTGTCTCATAGCAGATGGGGTAGAGATAATGACACAGGCACCACGGGGCGAAGCATTTCTCCACCACACCTTTTCAGATTGAGTGATTGACAAACATGACACGGATTACATAATAGTGGGGGATGATCTCTTGCTAAATCACTAAATTGGCAAATAATCATACTGTACATTTCTCATGGACTGAAAGAAGTCCATTCAATATAATCCTTTTGTAGTGCACAATACTACTTTATAGTTACCTACTTCCCCATACAGGAACTCATGTCACCAGACAATCAGAGATCAAGAAGATCTGGCTTTAACCCTAGACATGGCTGCTTACTAGTCAACTACGTACTCTTGAAAGTGACACCACCACTAAAGGTAGACACAGAATAGGTTATCGCTGAGGGGTCTTTCACAAAGAGGGTATTTTTCAAACACAGTGAAGAGGTGTGACCTGCCATAGGGCCTGACACTTTGACCTGTCATTTCCACACAACGCCTGTGAGATCTGATAGCTCTTGAAATAGATGCTGTCAACTCATGGTTCAAAACCAGTGGCAACTAAAATAACAACTGGGGTTGATTTCATTTCAATTCAGGAAGTAAACTGGAATTTCAGTTTAATTTAAAATGGAATTGAGCCCAACCCTGGCCACAACTAGTCTGGACTTTCAAAGTTTACAAGTACTAAGACCAAACCTGACTAAACAAGAATAGAATGGACTAGATTTGAAACTGAGGAGTTGAAAAGGTTGCATATCTGAGAGATCTGTGTTGAGCATTCCTGTTCTGGTTTGCACTCCAAAATTGGTGAGATGCTATTCGGGCAATGTTGGCATGAAAGCAGAGTAATTGAAAACAATTGCTAATATGTAGCCACACCTGAGATAGAAGTCGGCCTCTCGGATTCAATGAAACCCTTGAATGCGTTTGTTTGTTTTGCATAGGCGGCACAAATGGCGTCAGCGACCACACCCTGTGGCTAAGCCAGCAACAATTACTCGACGTTGTTGTAACTGTACAGCTAAGTCTGTCACTTAACCCATTTAGCTGGTGATGTTACTACGACTACAGGTAGTGAGAAATCAAGTACTGTAGCTATGGATACTATGCTCTGACGGTTAGCAGGTGACAGGTGAATACAGCTGCTATTTTGATGGTACAGTCCAGATTCTAGGCTGCATGGTTTGGAATGGGTCAAAGTGGGCTGTTGCAAGTCAGACCAGGTCAGTCGTGAAACAGAGGTGCTCATCCACTGGAAAAACTATTTAATAAACTGAAATAAGAATAAAATGGAAAGCATTTTTAAAACTATACTGAAACTATTATCTTTGATTGTAAAACTAACTAAATTAAATTATAAATAAAGTGAGTTTTTTTCTTCTAAACATCAGGCAAAAATTGAATGGGTTTTTCAGGATATTTTTTTTCCTACTGGGGCTTCTGAATCTGGCGGGTAAATGCTGCCAGCAGATGCCTTTGTTTGAAATAGGCCTAGCTTGTGCATCACTATCACTAGCTAACAGGGAAGAAATCCGAGAGCGAGCACAGAGCGTGACAAGCTAGAACAGCTTGTGAAGTTGCTGGATCCATTTGCAATCCACAGCGACCAACTTGCTGACCAGTCACTGGGCCAAGCTAGAGCAGCTTGGGAAGTCGCTGGAGCCGTTCGTAGTCTACACCGACCAACTTCAAACTGACAGCCAGTCACTGTCTGATGTGATGCCGTGCCTTCTCAATATTGAGGCCACACTTACAGTCAACTACTGTTGCAAAACAGTTGGCACAGGTCCTCCTGAAGTCACTGCATGAGGATCATACTGAATCCTCTGGCAGCCAACTTCTATTCAACCCCTGCAGCAGCTTGCCTGATGGACCCAAGTGTGTCTCTGGCCCTTCGCTCAACAGAGATGGAGACACGGATGAGGGAAGCGTTGTCTTTTGTACTTCAGCAAATGAGAGAGTACAGCCGTGGAGCAGCAGGAACCCAGAAAGATCCCAGCACGATGAATCCAGCAAGCATCTCGACCACAGTGCTTCAGAAATATAGCTTCCTCGCATCAAAGATTGTGTCTGGAGAGAATATTATTTGTCTGTGAGGACAACTGTCATCAGGCTTAAGAAAACGAACGACCACCTCACAGGACGCATAGTCTTCTTAAAGATAAATCAGAAAATCTTGTTAGGTTGAACAGGAACACACACACACAAGCTGGCTGGCTGTGAATTGATACATTTGTGAAGAGGGGTTGTATTGCTTATGTTTTTGCAGCTGTTTTATTAACCCTAAGTTGTTAATCAGTGATACTATTACATAAACATATCATGTCAAATGTGCCATGACTTCATTTGTTGATTTTTCCACTCTCTTTACGTCAGATAGGGGTACTCAATTCTTCTTACATCTACTACTAAAGTTAAAAAAGCATTGTATTGGTGTAAACATGGGCAAGAGAGTTTCCTTCCACCATATTTCTTGCACCAGTCGAGGCACTTATCCTTTAAATCCAAGTCACATTAGGATTGATTTATAATTTAAACCTAACCAAACCTATCTCCTGGCTGGAGTTGTATGGAGTCCACTAGTGGACAAAGGCCTGTGTTAGCATAGGCAGCGCCATTGAGGACTTTTGCCATTTTGGTTTAGTCAACTGGGCGAGAAATCCAACTTCACTGGCTGATCCCTCCTGATGACCCGGTTGGCATGACCTGATGACCCGGTTGGCATGACCTGATGACCCGCTTGGAGTCGTGATAGTTGGGTCACCAGGAGGGATCAGCCAATACATTTTACTGATGAAGAAGAAAATTGACTATTCAAGATGGAGATGGCCTCAATGGCGCTCCCCATGTTCTCACAGACGCCAACATGACACAGATACAGAGATGTTATGTCTATCCACTGGTCCTGGCCCATCACCTTATGTATTACTGCCCCCCAGTGGCAAGAAGTGACATTCCCAAAAAACTAACTATAGGCTCCTAGCCTCCCACGAATAGGCTACTTTCTGCTCCTAACACTAAAACAAACGAAATAATATAAAACAACGAAATAGAAATGCTTTTATCAGACTGAAATTAAAAAATAAAAACTATTAAATTAAGTCTGAAAACTAACAAACAAAATGGAATTAAAACTAATAGAAAAAAAAAAACATAATAATAACCTTGCCATGAACCACCTAATTTGAAAATGTACCATTAAGGGAAATACATAGGCATACATAGTGAGCTATAGACAATGTTGTCACACACTGAAAAACACAGCAATAGTGTAAAATACACATTCAGTCTCACGAGAAATGTGCACCCAATAACCCTAGACAGTGTTAAAATTTAAATATAAAAAAACCAATACTGCCTTTATGATTCAGACACAGCCACAAACTTACCGTTGTTTGGAGAAACAAATACACATTACTGTACAAATAACCAAGGACATCACTGAGTCACCTATTCACTAACCCATGACAAAAGTTATTTAGAAAAACATACAACAGTCTGAAAGAAAAGCTTCCACTAAACAACCCAGAATGAATTCTGCCAGTAAACAATTGCAATGAGTCAAAACGCATTCATTCAACCATTAAGAAACCACATCAATTTGAATAACCACTGCATCTGAATAACTTTAAAATAATGAAAATGAGAAGCTATTCTACCAATGAACCATGTGATACAGTAGGTAGTGTTGACAATGTGGTTGCTGTAGTGTTGAGATTGGGTCTAGGGTAGTGTAGTTAACTCATATGTTTAAACAACAACAAGCAGTGAGGTCATTGCCAAGTGTCTAAACCAGGGGTCTCCAACAGGTCGACACCTATGAGTAGCTCGCCAAACAATTCTGAAAGTACATGCAGTTTGACAAGTATCAGACACCGCAAGCTCCCAGATACTATATAAATCAATGCAACATTGACATTATACCACCCCTGGTTAGCCACTATTGGCTTAAAAAGCCAAACCTAACACAATATCTGCCAATTCAGTTCCAGCAAATTTGCCCCTCTGTCTGTGGTGCATGCATGCATTTGTCTATCACTCCGTGTGTAGCCAGTTGATGTGATAACAGTCTTGTGGGTTGACAGAAATACTTTCACCAAAACCTTCTCATTTAAATTTTTATTGCAAAGTAGGCTTACCTAGCAGAAGTATATCATGAGTAATTATATCAATTGTATCTATTATTTGTTATTAGCAAACTGTACTGCTGTTGCCATGAAATGAGCAACAGCAGTACAGAACCATTGGTAGACACGCACATTAGATGGCACATTCCTATGTGTAATTAAAAGGCCAGATCCGCAACTAAAGGAGAATTACACTCAAATATATTTGCTCGTTTTCTACCAGACCACCCAAAAATGTGATTTAACCATTGACATGGACTCAGAACATCCAATTTCGTTGTTTCTCTATGAACAATTGTAATTTTGAGAGTGAAAAAATAATATAAAACCAGGAAAAAAACCCGGAGAAAACCTAACTTAGGAAAATATTAAACTCAAAACATAGTGCACTACTTTCTTTTGAACAGTAAGGTCCTGAGGAAGAGTTGTAGGCAGAGAAGAAGAGAAGAATGTGCCTATTTGAAAGCTAGAAAAAAACGAGTAGCTCACGACATGTTTCATTTTTTAAAAGTAGCTCTCATGCTAGAAAATGTTGGAGATCCCTGCTCTAAACGGTTACATGACGAGCGGCAGCCGGCAGGTGACTGAACATCCCACATGACACTCGGACCCAGACGTGAACACGCACAAAAAAAACAGTGTTTCAAAAACCAGTCCCACAGGTCTCTGTTGCAGCCCCAACAATCAACACATTAAAAACACCAGGCCTCAGAAACAGTCACAACCTCAATTGCTGTGTTAGTGTCGCTTGAAAATTGGTCAGTACATGACTGCTACACGCTAGTAGTCAGGGAGAGCTATGACAAGCGGCCACACTCTTTCACTCCTCCTCCACTCACCAGGTTTCCCCTCCTCCCTGTCCGACTTCATCCCCTCCTCGCAGGAGAACTTTCCCGAGGATTCCACTGTCAGGGCCGACAGGGAACGACAGACAAGACGGGAATTTGAACGACACTCCTCAGGCGGAAAAAACACTCTTCTTCCGCTGCACTGTATCCAGGAAACTCTTTCTCTCTAGCTACCTGTTCTAGGAAACTCCCACAGGTTTAGAAATACATATTCCACTACTCCCCTCACCTCTGCTCCAATGGTTCACTGGTGGGAGGAGCTAACTAGAGCTGTCACTATTTTACCACACTACTCACACACAGACACAGACAGTTTAGGGGAGGCGTTACAGCAAGGTGCAGGCTTGAAGAAGGCAGGTGAGATTGTCCTTCCTTCCCCTATAGGCTCCTTCAAACACTGCTAAATGTAGGCCTATTGTATGATAAACTGCTGGGGTGTTTGACATCACTTACATTTCAATTTCCAAGGAGGATGCCGCCTGATATTCCTGATGGGCAGGTATACAATATCTCATTCACAGAATTTACTTTCTCTGTAACTGGTTCTAGAACAAGTTCACTGGCCCCTTGCTTGCCAATATATTTTAAATCTAGATTAGTGATTCAACAACAGGAAATATAGAATCAATTATCCAATCATTGAAGGATTTAGACAGGATCAATTATTCAAACAAAAATGATAACTAGACTAGCTGAACATGAGTGAGACCCACCATTTGACATCCATTGTTACTTTTTCATACTGGCCAACATGTGTCGTTAACACCGCATCCAGCTTCCACAGAACGTGAGCCATTTGAGACCCTTTCAATGCACAGGCAGCTCAGCACCGCAATGAAGGAGGCCCAAACAAAATAAGCTCTTGCAGTCTATTGTTGTCTGTGCATAATGGCAAAGTGAGGAAATGGAATACTGCCGGCTGAAAGGGGGGGTTTGTGTCCCCTCGCGCTATCCCCCACCCCACGCCCGGCCAAGTTCAACTGATATGCTACTGATTTAAAGTGGGAAATTCATGGGAACAAATAGCTGCTTTCTGCTTAACTGGGGGACTTGGGAGGGGGTGCTGTATGCTGATTTTACTCTGCGATAACACCCTAGGGGGCTGAGGAGGCATGGAGGAGGAATGCTAAGAAGGCTCAGCATGTCAGACCAGGCTCTTGTTCAGTAGGCACCAAACGGAAGAAAATGGACTGAAACAGGGAGAGACTACCTGGACTTGTCCAATAAGAAACTATGATTTTCTTTGTCCATTGCAAATTATTTTAAAATGGTTTCAGTTGTGTGCCCTGATGAACACATCCCAGTTGTATTATGGCTAAGCAGTCTGGGCTTTGCCTCAACGCTGAGAATTTCTCCTTTCAATCCCCTTTAACTTTCTAAGTAGTCCATTCTGGAAAGTGGAGGGTGCATATCAATATATAACGATATAGCTTTAGGTTAGGTCATTTATATCAACTATAAATTACTTCAGTCACCGCAAACTGTGTCACGTCAGCCATTTTCAAAGCTTGAGAAACCTGTGGAGGAGAGACGACTCAGCAAAACAAATCTTCTTCTAAAGGACGGAGAGTTGGGAATCTGAAATAACCACCCAAAACACTTACATTTTAGTCATTTAGCAGACGCTCTTATCCAGAGCGACTTACAGTTAGTGAATACATTATTTTTTATTTTATTTTTTCATACTGGTCCCCCGTGGGAATCGAACCCACAACCCTGGCGCCATGCTCTATCAACTGAACTACATCCCTGCCGGCCATTCCCTCCCCTACCCTGGACAACGCTAGGCCAATTGTGCGCTGCCCATGAGTCTCCCGGTCGCGGCCGGCTGCGACAGAGCCTGGATTCGAACCAGGATCTCTAGTGGCACAGCTAGCACTGCGATGCAGTGCCTTAGACCACTGCGCCACTCAGGAGACTTACCTATTCATCATGTCAAGTAGCTAAAACTATTAAGAGCATTGTGCGCTTATATTGCTAATTGCACCATCATAGACAGAGAACAGACTGTGGCAGCCCAAATACTAGCTACAAGAGCTACTTAACATGCCTATAAGAGTATTGAGGTTTATCTGGATATCTTAGCATGTTACGCTAATATTGCTAATTCCACCACCATAGACATAACAGGTCTGTAGCATATCCTACATTGAGGGTATTGAGGTCATCTTGGCATGTGACGTCAGAAGGAACACATCCAGCTTCAGATCAGGCCCAGGCACCCATAAAGATGGATTGCTAATCACGTCTGCTGGGCGCACTAATTAAAATAATTTTGTTGGCGCACGCCCGCTATTTACACTGCATTAAAAGGGCATCAGAGTGTACATGAGGGACAAGGGGAGAACAGTGAGCATTCTCAGGAGGCATTGGGCTCAGCGCCTGTGAACAATGCCCAAGGCCTCCATAGGATCAGTGTCTGGAGTGTGGCTGGATACATGGACTTTGGGGGTTAGCGCTAGCTACTGCTAACCACATGCATTTTAATACATAACCTTGTGGGGTTATGTTAGCTACTGCTAACAACATCATTTTCATACTGTACACAACATTGTGGGCTTATGCTAGCTACTGCTAACAACATGCATTTTCATAATCAAACTTATGGGGTTACTCTAGCTCCTCCTAAAATGTCCATACACATCCTTGTGGGTTTATGCTAACTACTCCTAACATTTCCATACACAACCTTGTGGAGTTACTAGCTACTGCTAACAACATGCATTTTCATACAACCTTGTGGGGTTATGCTAGCTACTGCTAACATGTACAATCACAGGGGGATGTGGCTAGGCCAACACAATACATTTGACTGCAAGCATGTGTGTGCAGCTGGTGTGTGTAGGGGAGAGTGGGGTAAGTTGAGCCAAAGGGGTAAGTTGAGCCTTGTTTCTAGGAAACCATACACAAAATGTATAATTTGACCAAATATTTAGGAAGATGTCATCATTTCATGGAGTCTGTGAAGGAAGAAACCACATTTTGCTCGCCTGAGGTAGAGTATCTTATGATAAGCTGTAGACCACACTATTTACCAAGAGAGTTTTCATCTATATTTTTCATAGCTGTCTATTTACCACCACAAACCAATGCTGGCATTAAGATTGCACTGAATGAGTTGTACAAGGCCATTAATCAACAGGAAAACGCTCATCCAGATGCAGCGCTCCTAGTGGCTGGGGACTTTAATGCAGGGAAACTTAAATCCGTTCTACCTAATTTCTACCAGCATGTTAAATGTGCAACCAGAGGGAAAAAAACTCTAGACCACCTTTACTCCACACACAGAGACGCATACAAAGCTCTCCCTCGCCCTCCATTTGGCAAATCTGACCATAACTCTATCCTCCTGATTCCTGCTTATAAGCAAAAACTGAAGCAGGAAGCACCAGTGATTCGGTTAATAAAAAAGTGGTCAGATGACGCAGATGCTAAGCTACAGGACTGTTTTGCTAGCACAGACTGGAACATGTTCCGGGATTCTTCAGACAGCATTGAGGAGTACACCACATCAGTCACTGGCTTCATCAATAAGTGCATCGATGATGTCGTCCCCACAGTGACCGTACGTACATACCCCAACCAGAAGCCATGGATTACAGGAAACATCCGCACTGAGCTAAAGGGTAGAGCTGCCGCTTTCAAGGAACGGGACTCTAACCCGGACGCTTATAAGAAATCCCGCTATGACCTCCGACGAACCATCAAACAGGCAAAGAGTCAATACAGGTCTAAGATTGAATCATACTACACTGGCTCTGACGCTCGTCGGATGTGGCAGGGCTTGAAAACTATTACAGACTACAAAGGGAAGCACAGCCGCGAGCTGCCCAGTGACACAAGCCTACCAGACGAGCTAAACCACTTCTATGCTCGCTTCGAGGCAAGCAACACTGAAGCATGCATGAGAGCACCAGCTGTTCCGGATGACTATGTGATCACGCTCTCCGTAGCCGATGTGAGTAAGACTTTTAAGCAGGTCAACATTCACAAGGCCGCAGGGCCAGACGGATTACCAGGACGTGTACTCCGAGCATGTGCTGACCAACTGGCAAGTGTCTTCACTGACATTTTCAACATGTCCCTGACTGAGTCTGTAATACCAACATGTTTCAAGCAGACCACCATAGTCCCCGTGCCCAAGAACTCTAAGATAACCTGCCTAAATGACTACCGACCCGTAGCACTGACGTCTGTAGCCATGAAGTGCTTTGAAAGACTGGTCATGGCTCACATCAACAGCATAATCCCAGAAACCCTAGACCCACTCCAATTTGCATACCGCCCCAACAGATCCACAGATGATGCAATCTCTATCGCACTCCACACTGCCCTTTCCCACCTGGACAAGAGGAACACCTACGTGAGAATGCTATTCATTGACTACAGCTCAGCATTCAACACCATAGTGCCCTCTAAGCTCATCACTAAGCTAAGGATCCTGGGACTAAACACCTCCCTCTGCAACTGGATCCTGGACTTCCTGACGGGCCGCCCCCAGGTGGTAAGGGTAGGTAACAACACATCTGCCACACTGATCCTCAACACGGGGGCCCCTCAGGGGTGCGTGCTCAGTCCCCCTCCTGTACTCTCTGTTCACCCATGACTGCATGGCCAGGCACGACTCCAACACCATCATTAAGTTTGCCGACGACACAACAGTGGTAGGCCTGATCACCGACAACGATGAGACAGCCTATAGGGAGGAGGTCAGAGATCTGGCCGTGTGGTGCCAGGACAACAACCTCTCCCTCAACGTGACCAAGACAAAGGAGATGATTGTGGACTACAGGAAAAAAAAGAGGACTGAGCACGCCCCCATTCTCATCGACGGGGCTGTAGTGGAACAGGTTGAGAGCTTCAAGTTCCTTGGTGTCCACATCACCAACGAACTATCATGGTCCAAACACACCAAGACAGTCGTGAAGAGGGCACGACAAAGCCTATTCCCCCTCAGGAGACTAAAAAGATTTGGCATGGGTCCTCAGATCCTCAAAAAATTATACAGCTGCACCATCGAGAGCATCCTGACTGGTTGCATCACCGCCTGGTATGGCAACTGCTTGGCCTCTGACCGCAAGGCACTACAGAGGGTAGTGCGTACGGCCCAGTACATCACTGGGGCAAAGCTCCCTGCCATCCAGGACCTCTATACCAGGCGGTGTCAGAGGAAGGCCCTCAAAATTGTCAAAGACTCCAGCCACCCTAGTCATAGACTGTTCTCTCTGCTACCGCACGGCAAGCGGTACCGGAGTGCCAAGTCTAGGTCCAAAAGACTTCTCAACAGCTTCTACCCCCAAGCCATAAGACTCCTGAACAGCTAATCATGGCTACCCGTACTATTTGCACTGCCCCCCCACTCCATCCTTTTTACGCTGCTGCTACTCTGTTAAGTATTTATGCATAGTAACTTTAACTCTACCCACATGTACATATTACCTCAACTACCTCAACTAGCCGGTGCCCCCGCACATTGACTCTGCAACGGTACCCCCCTGTATATATAGCCTCCCTACTGTCACTTTATTTTACTGTATATATATAGCCTCCCTACTGTCACTTTATTTTACTTCTGCTCTTTTTTTCTCAACACTTTTTTTGTTGTTGTTTTATTCTTACTTTTTTTGTTTAAAATAAATGCACTGTTGGTTAAGGGCTGTAAGTAAGCATTTCACTGTAATGTCTGCACCTGTTGTATTCGGCGCATGTGACCAATAAAATTTGATTTGATTTGATTTGATCTGAAAAAGTGGTAAGCAAGTTTAGTCCAAAAAAACAATTTTCACTAACTTAATTTGTGTTAGAGGTTTCATGCTGCTTGTATCTAAACCAAAGTAGATCATTTTAAGATTGTTCTATACATCAGGGGTCTCTACTTCAATATGAGGTCCTAAACCTAGCATGAAAGTGCATTCTTGTAGCTATGTGAGCTAATATAGTCAAAGTGTTTTCTTCACAGGCCTAATGCAAGGCATTATCACTGGGATATTAGGTAACAACAGGACCAGGCCTATGTTGCTAAATGGCATATTATTATTATTATTATTATGTTAAAAGTGTTTTTTTAAAGTACAAAGTGTTTGTTAGGTGTTGAGCCTAAATAATTTAAAGACTAAAAGTGATTGTGATTGTGTTGCATTGTGTTTGGGAAATAAAGACAGACATGGTTTTAAAAAGGTAGTGGTAATATTTCATTCTGTACAGAACAGAGGAGGCTGGTGGGCGGAGCTATAGAGGATGGGCTCATTGTAATGGCTGGAATGGAATTTATGGAACAGAGGTTTCCATGTGTTTGATACCGTTCCATTTATTCCATTCCAGACATTATAATGAGCCTGTCCTCCTATAGCTCCTACCACCACTTTCCTCTTGTACAGAAATTTGTAGGCGGCTTAACTTACCCTTAACCGCGGCTCAACTTAAACCATACCTGGGGTATGTTGTGCCAAGAGACCACTTTTTTTATGTTTTCAAAACTGTAATGTTGACATGAATTCTGGTTATCTCCAGGGATACACAACATCCTGAAATATATATAGATGTATTTGTTAGAAAGAATACTATATTACCCTTGACGAAGTGAAGCTGAGGGTAAAAACCTACTCAACTTACCCCACTCTCCACTACTGTAATGTATGCACTCTGTATTCATTTTGAAGTCAGATACAATTCTGATCTCAATGAGCACATCTAGACTAATAGAGGTCAGATATGAAATGAGCCTCTCTGCCCTTAGTATGTAAATGTATGTACATTAATTTGAAAACTGTGGTGTGGTTTCTATACTGAAGGGTGCTCTCACGCTGTTGAGTGCTGTTGAGGCACACTTGGGTGTAGTGGTTGGGATAGTGAGGAGAATGATACAGCATTTCCTTGTCATTGCCCATCTGTAAGGTCAGGTTATGTACTCCTTACACACATACACACACACACACACACACACACTTGCACAAAGGCACAAAAGCACGCACACACATACACACACACTTGTTTAGGCCCTAGAGGTAATGAGCTGAAAGCACAATCCCTTAAATGAAAATCTATACAAGCAGCCAGTCTGTTTCACTGCAAAGTCTGTTTACATAATACCTTACTGGACAGCCGTGCCAAGCCCTGCCAAGAAGATGTCAACTGAATACCTCTGTGTGTGTGTGTGCCAGCATGTGCCTTCGACCGTTTGTGTGTGTGCGTTTATCACGGCAGCTCTCAGGAAAACAATGTGGTGGTCATCTCTTTAATGCTTGTCTATGTGTAGCCAATGCCGGCTAAGTGACACTACAGTCCCAGAGGAAGGGCTTGTCAACACGCACAATGCATCTGTCAATGGCAAAATCCGCTCGTACATCAAACCCCCCTAAACCGCTCTACTTTTTATCCAACCTCGCAACTGGACCTGCCAAGCCAACCAAATGTAGTCTTGAGATAAACACATACCTGTTTTCCCTGATTATTTTCTCTGGGGGTAAATCCAGCCTGTTGTGAAGTAGTGTCTCGCAAACCTGGCAACCCTACACAGTGGAATTATAGCCCACAGTCCATCAGGCTGCATGACCCTGTAAAATCTACAGTAGGGGAGGGTGGGGTAAATTGAGCCAAAAAGGGCTAACCTTACCCCACTCTCCCCTACTGTAATGTATGCACTCTGTATTCATTTTGAAGTGTCTCAAATTAAGGTCAGATACAATTCTGGTCTCAATGAGCACATCTAGAGTAATAGAGGTCAGATATGAAATGAGCCTCTCTGATGCAGAATGTAAAAAACACCTGAACTTGTCATAAACCCTCAAAGTTCCATGATGTAGTGAAAATGGCAGCCATCTTGGTCAGGGAGATATCCAAAACCAGTCTAATTGGTGATGCATTTCTTGCTTTTACTTATGCAGAAAAATAAAAGTTGTACAAACAATTGTAAGGAATTATAATAATAATAATAATAATATGCCATTTAGCAGATGCTTTTATCCAAAGCGACTTACAGTTATGCGTGGATACATTTTTGTGTATGGGTGGTCCCGGGGATCAAACCCACTACCCTGGCGTTACAAGCGCCGTGCTCTACCAGCTGAGCTATAGTCAGCCTAAAATATTCTCATATAATTATAAATAAGGTTTATACAGGTCTTATACCAATTTTCGATATAAATAGCATCTAAAATATATGTAAACAGACCATAAATGTCTCAGATTTTGTTTTTTTGGAAAGCTGTGAGTGCTATTATATATGATACAATATCAGTACTTGCTGCATTTACAACTTTGAGCCAGTGTATGGCTGTGGATTGACTGCATTGTTTGAATGGAATTTTGGCATATTGGCAGTTCATTTGAAAAATGTTTGGAATAATTCCTCTAAAACTGTCTGGCTAGCTAGCTAACACACATACAGTGCAGATACATTTTTTTCCAAACTCTGGTGCGTTTACCTTCTTAGTTCGGTTGGCACCATTCTATCCGCAATCGTGAGCACACTAAACAATGCACAGTGGTTCGCTCCTATTCAATCCAATTCAATTCGTAACGTGGTTCGCTGCCGGTGAGAACGCAATACGGACCAAACACAGGAAAAGAACCAGAGTTGCGCATTATTATTGATTGTTTGACTGTAAGCATTTGATGAAATGCACGCAGCATCATACAGTAACTTGAGATCTCTGAAATATTCTGTGAGTAGCAGTGCATATGATGCAGATTAGCAGAGAATGGGGTTATACCGGGGATAAAGGCTACTGAATTTAGCCTATTCCGGTCGCAGTTAGAGCAGCGATTGCAAATATAAATGTATTTGCACCAAAGAAAACAAGTGATAGACAACAATACAGATTTTAAAAAATAAAATAAAAATAAAAAACGGTGTGCAGGTGTGGTTGGAAGCCGAAGGGCTTATATGAAAACCACACCACAAAAAAACTATATACAATACACGTTGTTGGAAGAACAAACGTGAAAGTAATATGAAGATTGGGACACACAAGTGATACTTTATGATAATCATAAATATATTTAATGTGAGCATTTTTGTCCAATAAACAAATTACTTGCATAGACACTTGGTTTTGTTAAGGAATTTTTGTTTGTTTGACATATGGCAATGTGAAACCAACTGAACCAAATGAAAAAAAAATACAATGTAACAAATAGTCAAACTCTGATTTGAACTATAGCTCAAAACTATGTGTGAAAACACCTTTGGTTTTATTTCCTCCCTACCCCCAGGCACTCTGACAAATAACTGATAATGTTGGGTTATAGGGGTAACATCTGAATGTGAGGGGGATGTCTGTGCACATAATTAGAATAAGAACACTAGCATAAATATTATAGCTATCTTTATGTTTTTGTCTCTTGTGTGCAGACGCCAGTGAAACAACAATTTCATTGTTGGGCCATATCAGTCATCCCTGTCTTTCTTTCTCTACGGTCTCCATATCATCTCCCTTTCCATCTATTCTCATCCCTATATCTGACTAAGCCCTCCCTCTTCGCCGATACCCCTCTCTCTCTTCATTGTTCTCCCTTTCTTTCCTCCCTGTTTCTCTCTTATATTCCTTACTTCCGCCCTTTCTCTTCTCCTTAGCCCATGCCATTCTCTCTGTCTCCCTCACTCTATCTCAAACGCTCTATCCTTCTCTTTCTCTCTCATGCTCTATATCCTTCTTTCTGTCTTCTCTCTTTCTCTCTCTCTCTCTCTCTCTGTCTTGCTCCCTAATCAGTACAGGGGAGCCATAATCCAGCCGTGCGCCTCATTGCAGCTGTCACTCAGCCAAGCTGCCAGCCGCAAATCGAGCCCATTCCACCCCTGCCGTCCCCACCGCCGTTCCCACACGTCACCCAATAGTAGCTGCCAAATGGGCTTTTTAAAAGCCACTTGAACTTCAGGGAAGAAGTGAAGGGAGGTATTACGAGTAAAATTGGCCTGTCTGTCTGTAGCTCACGGGGGCAGAGAGTGGCACGTAAGGGGGAGAGGGAGAGTGAGAGGTAGAGTAAGGTCAGCCACTGACTGGATCTTGGCAGCTATATTGCTCACAGACTGATGGAGGGACAGGCGAATAGAGAGACATACAGACAGTGGGACGCAGGCACACACACACACACCACATAGTGCTCAAGGTCATAGTGCATGGCCTCCAATGGAGATTAATACATCAACCTTGTCTTGACGAGACAGGGAGGACTACCTTTTTCAACAGGGTTCACCTCTGACCAATGCCATGTGACGCCTAGTGTCTATATATTTGGGGCCAGAGGACACACAGGCTGAGACATTGTGACTGGACCGTTTTCACAAAATTTCAATCCAGCCAGGTCACCCATTTTACAAGTCAGTATTCAACGTCCATCTATGTCTGAGGACGTCGGTGATGATGTGGAAACTGGATACTACTAGGGGCTACAGTAAGTGCTGTTACCTTCATTTAGGTTTTAGTTTTACTAGGGCTTAAGCATCTGCCTCCGGTGCAAAAGGTTGCATGTTTGAATCCAGCGATAGAAAGTTTTTTGTTTTAAGCCTATCCCAAACCTTAACGATTCGGAGTTAATGTCTAAACTTAACTTCAAAATTTGACGTTTGAGAAACATGGATGTGCCTCAATCACACTTGAGGCAGAAATGACTTCCGCAAGGCAATTAAAATGCCATTCCCCCACTGGCTGGCTATATGAGAGAACTGGAGAGGATAAGAATACGTGGCACACGTCACAATGTCAATAATGCAAGCAAATTCTGCAAAATATGCTTAACCTAGATGTACTAGTGCCCCTCAGTGAGTTTAAAACTCCAGTGCAAAACTCTGTACAGAAGGAGTGTAAATATTTCCTGTAGATCGTGTTCTTGTGTTGATTGTATTGTATGTTTATATTGAACAAAAATATAAACGTAACATGCAACAATTTCAAAGATTTTACTGAGTTACAGTTCATAAGGAAATCAGTCAATGTGCATTCGGAAAGTATTCAGACCCCTTGACTTTTTCCAAATGTTGCTACGTTACAGCCTTATTCTAAAATCGATTGAATTGTTTTTTTCCTCATCAATCTACACACAATACCCCATAATGACAAAGCAAAAACAGTTTATTTTTAAATTTTTGCAAATGTTACAAATTAAAAACAGAAATATGGCATTTACATAACTATTCAGACCCTTTACTCAGTACTTTGTTGAAGCACCCTTGGCAGTGATTACAGCATCGAGTCTTCTTGGGTATGACGCTACAAGCTTGGCACACCTGTATTTGGGGAGTTTCTCAAATTCTTCTCTGCAGATTCTCAAGCTCTGTCAGGTTGGATGGGGAATGTCGCTGCACAGCTATTTTCAGGTCTCTCCAGACATGTTAGATCAGGTTCAAGTCCAGGCTCTGGCTGGGCCACTCAAGGACATTGAGACTTGTCCTGAAGCCACTCATGCGTTGTCTTGGCTGTGTGCTTAGGGCCGTTGTCCTGTTGGAAGGTGAACCTTCACCCCACTCTGAGGTCCTAAGCGCTCTGGAGCAGGTTTTCATCAAGGATCTCTCGGTACTTTGCTCCGTTCATCTTTCCCTCAATCCTGACTAGTCTCCCAGTCCCTGCCACTAAAGAACATCCCCACAGCATGATGCTGCCACCACCAGGTTTCCTCCAGAGGTGACACTTGGCATTCAGGCCAAAGAGTTCAATCTTGGCTTCATCAGACCAGAGAATCTTGTTTCTCATGGTCTGAGAGTCCTTTAGGTGCCTTGTGTCATGTGCCTTTTACTGAGGAGTGGCTTCCGTCTGGCCAATCTACCATAAAGGCCTGATTGGTGGAGTGCTGCAGAGATGGTTGGCCTTCTTGAAGGTTCTCCCATCTTCACAGAGGAACTCTGGAGCTCTGTCAGTGACCATTGGGTTCTTGGTCACCTCCCTGACCAAGGCCCTTCTCCGCCGATTGCTCAGTTTGGCCGGGCGGCCAGCTCTAGGAAGAGTCTTGGTGGTTCCAAACTACTTCCATTTATGAATGATGGAGGCCACTGTGTTCTTGGGGACCGCCAATGCTGCAGACATTTTTTGGTACCCTTCCCCAGATGGGTGCCTCGACACTATCCTGTCTCGGAGCTCTACGGACAATTCCTTCAAACCTCATGGCTTGGTTTTTACTCTGACATGCACTGTCAACTGTGGGACCTTATATAGACAGGTGTGTGCCTTTCCAAATCATGTCCAATCAATTGAATTTCCCACAGGTGTACTACAATCAAGTTGTAGAAACATCTCAAGGATGATCAATGGAAACAGGATGCACCTGAGCTCTATTTCAGAAAAAGGCTGTAACGTAGCAAAATGTGGAAAAAGTCAAGGGGTCTGAATACTTTCCAAATGCACTGTAAATAAATTCATTAGGCCGTAATCTATGGATTTCACATGACTGGGAAGACAAATATGCATCTCTTGGTCAAAGATACCTTAAAAAAAGAAGTAGGGGTGTGGATCAGAAAACCAGTCAGTATCTAGTGTGACCAGCATTTGCCTCATGCAGCGTGATACATCTCTTTCGCATATAGTTAATCAGGCTGTTGATTGTGGCCTGTGGAATGTTGTCCCACTCCTCTTCAATGGCTGTGCGAAGTTGCTGGATATTGGCGGGAACTAGAACATGCTGTCGTACACGTCGATCCAGAGGTTCCCAAACATGCTCAATGGGTGACATGTCTGGTGAGTATGCAGTCCATGGAAGAACTGGGACATTTTCAGCTTCCAGGAATTGTGTACAGATCTTTGTGACGTGGGCCATGCATTATCATGCTGAAACATGAGGTGATGGCGGCGGATGACTGGCACGACAACGGGCCTCAGGATCTCGTCATGGTATCTCTGTGCATTCAAATTGCCATTTATAAAATGTAATTGTGTTCATGTCCGTAGCTTATGCCTGCCCATACCATAACCCCACCACCACGGGGCACTTTGTTCACAACGTTGACTTCAGCAAACTGCTCGCCAATCCAACGCCATACATGTGGTCTGCGGTTTTGAGGCTGATTGGACATACTGCCAAATTCTCTAAAACTACGTTGGAAATTAACATTCAATTATCTGGCAACAGCTCTGGTGGACATTCCTGCAGTCAGCATGACAATTGCACGCTCCCTCAAAACTTGAGACATCTGTGGCATTGTGTTGTGTGACAAAACTTCACATTTTAAGAGTGGCCTTTTATTGTCCACAGCACAAGGTACACCTGTGTAATGATCATGCTCTTTAATCAGCTTCTTGATATGCCAAATTTTTGGGGGGTTTTAAAGTAAAATCCCTGCAGTTCCTCACATTTTGCTATGGGGTGGTTAGAAAATGCTACAGTTTAAAAGCTAATTTAAATTCTACACATTGTGACTTATGCGATGTTCATATGATATTTGAGTGAGAGTGACTAACAAAATCAATGGGGACCACTGTAGGTCAGGTCCTGTGGGCACGTGCCCTAACTGCCTGGGCGGTTATTGGCCGTTATTACTACAAGGTTTAGAATGCTGGCTAGACTATCTACCAATCTAAAAATAAATGTAGCTGACATGGGCTAATTGAGTGACTGTCAGTGACTGACATAACAAGATAAAAACTGCAGATGCACTACACAATTTCGAAATTGCACATTGTGTATTCTACTATCATAACTCTCAACATTAAGTTGAGACCCCAACCGAGTTGCTAAGGGGAATTGTTTCGGGGGGGCATAGCGTCCACAGGGCCCAAATCGGTCGCTTATGTCGCTTATTGGGTAGGGCCGGCCCTGCCTACTATTTAGAACGCAAGTACGGGTATTCGGACACGGCCAATGAGTCTCAATGGGCTTTTTCCTGGTTCCCTCTTTCTTTCCTCCCATTCCCTCTGTCTCTCCCTCTTTTACTCGTTACCTTCCCATTACAGCAACCAAACCCTGCATGAGTGCAGATAGCATACAGTACAAGGGTCAGTGGCATACCATATAACTCACATGTACACACAGACAGACGCACACACACACACACACTACACCCATTACCCAACCACTGACATCACTGGAACTTAATGTGCACAAGCAGCACCTGTCTTCTAGTTGTATAATGCTGCCAGCTTAATGCCCTACTCCTCTCTCTCTTTCTCTCGTGGTATGTGGGTCGAGGGTGGAGGAGGAAAGGAGGGGTAGAGAGAGGGGAAGAGAAGGAGAGAGAAGGAGAGTGAGAGATAGAAAGAGGACGAGAGAGAGTTTCAGTGCGTGTCCGTGATGAATTTGCTGATACCACAGCAGCCTGTTCCCATTCCGAGGAAACTCACGGTGATATACAAGGCCTTGGCCAATGCAGAGGATGTGTGTGTTTCCCTGAGCTTGCACATTTACAGCACCCTGGACCCAAGACTTATAAAGCAGCTGGGTCGCGCTGTTGCTGCTCCTGCACAGGGGTGTGTGTGTTGGGTGTGTGTGCATGCGTGCGTGTACGTGTGCTTTCATACATTTTAATGTGTACATTCTTAATTTTATAACAAATGTCATGCAATTCTACACATTTTCCATGGGGCAGAGATATTTTCTTAATTAGTTTTACAGCTAATTTCCTGCAATTCTACCCATTTTGCAATGGGGTGGGGAGAAATGTTTGCTGTTTGGAAACTAATTTCCTGCAATTCTACCCATTTTGCAATGGGGTGGGGAGAAATGTTTGCTGTTTGGAAGCTAATTTCCTGCAATTCTACAAATTTTTCCATGACTTATGGCATGTTAATATGATGTCTGAGTGAAAATTAAAAAAAATCAATGGGGGCCCCATGGACACATGTCCTGAATGCCCAGTTGATATAATAACCATCATATCGAAGTCAACTTGGAGTCGCACGATGACATGTTGTGTGGTCTTCCCACTACGACTCATCGGGAAAGCATGCAGTTTATTAGGCTACAGCTTAAATAAGTTATGATGAACTTTACAGAGTGGTGAAAGTGCAAGGTGATGAGCTTGATGCTCCTTTCCAATAAATATTGAGGTTCTTATTCTGGTGACATGATAATCGCTTGGCTGCCGTTTGAAAAATATAAAAAATCTTGCTCTTTTGTCCATAATATTCTCATCATGTAGGCTATACGCAGATAGTGCTGTTGGCTAGAGCGCACATGCCAATACCAGAGTGGGCACACTCGCTATATAATGAAAAAAAGTGAGAAAACCATCAGTAGAGTTGAAAATGCGATGGAAACCCATTTAAATTGTATTTTTGATGGGAATTTACCCACCAAAAAATTATTTTTATGTGCACTACGTCATCACGCACAGCCTTTTATCTGCAACAAGACAATTTGATGGAGAAGAGAAAAACTGCTGATTCACAAACCCCCCCAAAAAATTGCACCTGGTGTTTTCTACTATTCTTACTCTCAATAGTAAGTTTATACCCCGACTGAGTTCCTAAATAAAGCATATTTTCGACCGCTCATGTCGCTTATGCCTGGGGCCGGCCCTGCTCCACAAGGAGGTAGGCCTATACACGACTTTGTTTCAGTTGTGACAATAAATCACATCAATAACAAATGCTCTCTGTAGAAACCGGGAGATACAGTACAGTTAATGGGTCATTCTACAGAAGTGATGAAAATTGGGGATTGAAAAAAAAAGCTCATTTGTATCCTTTTTCCCCAATACTTTCAGCACACATTTCTGCCAACATACAGCACCAGTCAAAAGTTTGTGGAGGCCAGGTCATCTGATGCAGCACTCCATCACTCTCCTTCTTGGTAAAATAGCCCTTACACAGCCTGGAGGTGTGTTGGGTCATTGTCCTGTTGAAAAACAAATGATAGTCCCACTAAGCCCAAACCAGATGGGATGGCGTATCGCTGCAGAATGCTGTGGTAGCCATGCTGGTTAAGTGTTCCTTGAATTCTAAATAAATTACAGACCAGCAAAACACCCCCACAACATAACACCTCCTCCATGCTTTACGGTGGGAACAACACATGCGGAGATCATCCGTTCACCCACAACGCGTCTCACAAAAACACGGCGGTTGGAACCAAAAATCTCAAATTTGGACTCCAGACCAAAGGACACATTTCCACCGGTCTAATGTCCATTGCTCGTGTTTCTTGGCCCAAGCAGGTCTCTTCTTCTTATTGGTGTCCTTTAGTAGTGGTTTCTTTGCAGCAATTTGACCATGAAGGCCTGATTCACACAGTCCCCTCTGAACAGTTGATGTTGAGATGTGTCTGTGACTTGAACTCTGTGAAACATTTATTTGGGCTGCAATTTCTGAGGTTGGTAACTAATGAACTAAATCTGGGTCTTCCATTCCTGTGGCGGTCCTCATGAGAGCTTGTTTCATCATAGTGCTTTATGGTATTTGCGACTGCACTTAAAGAAACTTTCAAAGTTCTTGAAATGTTCCGTATTGACTGACCTTCATGTCTTAAAGTAATGATGAACTGTTTCTCTTTGCTTATTTGAGCTGTTCTTGCTATAATATGGACTTGGTCTTTTACCAAATAGGGCTATCTTCTGTATACCCCCCCCCCCCACCTTGTCACAACACAACTGATTGGCTCAAACACATTAAGAAGGCAAAGGGTGGCTATTTGAAGAATCTGAAATATAAAATATATTTTGATTTGTTTAACACTTTTTTGGTTACTACATTATTCCATATGTGTTATTTCATAGTTTTGATGTCTTCACTATTATTCTACAATGTAAAAATAAAGAAAAACCCTTGAATGAGTAGGTGTGTCCAAACTTTTGACTGGTAGTGTATGTCAGGGATGATCTGGTCTCTTGGCAATCCAACCCTCACGGGAGGGCAGCTCCCACTCAGCCCAGTCCAAGCTGTTCTCTGTCCTGGCACCCCAATGGTGGAACCAGTGTCCCCCTGAAGCTAGGACAGCAGAGTCCCTGCCCATCTTCCAAAAACATTTGAAACACTACCTCTTCAAACCCCCTCCTGACTAAAATGTAAAATGTAGGTAGATACATACTACTCACAAACTTAGTTTGTATTGCACATTTGAATGATTTACCTGATTTCCTTACCACCCCACGAAATGTGTCACTACAGAAACATAGTGAAAAAGTAGCAATAAAGGGAGAACCATGCACAGTAGTGATCAATTTGATTAACCTTCTATTACATATTAATTTAGAAATTGTATTTGCATATCCAATTAATAGAATAGTAAAAACATTATTTTTAACCTGATTTTCTAAACCTTTAAATTGAATATAGAGAAATATCATCTCTATTGTTCCCTGTAAAATGTTCAATGTTGATTGTATGAATCTGAAACTTGTTGATTGATTGAATAACTTATGCATCTAATTAATTATTATATGTTGTCAAATTATCACTTTACCTATCATTATTTTGGCAAAATAACCGGCGTTACATAAATCAATGTAAATGTTACGGTGTCAAGTGTCAATCATAGAGATAAATGGAGGACTAGAGGGATATAACTTGTTTTAGTATAGACATTGCCATTGAGGGCTTCCACCATTTAAAGGTAGTCAACTGGATGGGGATTCCTGTAGGTTGGGAGTGATCAGCCAATAATCAGAGAGCATTTTCTTCTTCAAATTGGGTTGCCTATCATTTGTAAACCAAAGACTAAGGTAATATCCAGGAGCCAAGACCAATATTTATACCAGGACATTGGTAAACTCGAGTACAGTAGAGTAGGGTTCAATACAGTACATTAGAGTACAGTAGAGTATGGTACAGTACAGTACATTAGAGTACAGTAGAGTATGGTACAGTACAGTAGAGCACAGTACAGTACAAACAGTACAGTACAGTAGGGTATGGTATAGCACATTATAGACGTCTGTTTTGGCCAAATAGAAGTCAATGTTTGGGCACTTGGAGGGTTGGAACCCCCCTGCTGGCTATGCATCTCAATACTCTACACTATTTCCTGAAGTGTGCACTTGTCCACTACCCACATGGTGGTCCTCTGTAGCTCCGTTGATAGAGCATGGCGCATGCAACTTTAAAATGGAGATAGTCTCAATGGCACTGCCTGTGCTGTCACCATAATGGCACAGATACAAAGACAAGACCTCTATATATCGTTATGGTGTATATTGTTTTGGTTTTGACCGTTTCGGTTTGGACAATTTGGACTTATTTTGGACTTTAAAGAATCCCCATAGCTAACATATGGCTGGCTATCTTTCATTTGGAAAGATGTACATCCCATCAAACATATATGTTTTGTCCCAAATCCGTGCTTTACATATATCTTGATATATTTGATGTTCAGTTGTGACACTTCTTAAAAATACATTAAATTTACCAAATTACTCACTAGTTGTGGCCATGCTGGAGAGGAGTGCAATCGCATCACCTGGTGATATTTGTAGGGGTGTGGCTATAAGCACAGTCGTTTTACCGTCTTTTAATGTGTGTTTCGGTAGTGACATCAAAAGGTGGGACAGCACTTTTTAAAGAAAGATGTATAAAAATAAACTAAACTTTGAATTAGATCAGTATCTTTCAATGTAATAACTCAATATGTTCTATTGAAATAATAGTGTAAAAAAAACAACTAATTGCTTTATATTCAAACATGAAGTTTAGGAGTCAGGGTTTGGGACAGCCACCTCTCAATATAAATAGGTTTATAAACAATGACTTTGTACTATATTAATTTAACAATATGTTTGTTATTGCCTTGGATTGAATCAGAACAAATTAGGTCCCGTGTAGCTCAGTTGGTAGAGCATGGCGCTTGCAACGCCAGGGTTGTGGGTTCGATTCCCACAGGGGGGCAGTATGACAAAATGTATGCACTCACTAACTGTAAGTCGCTCTGGATAAGAGCGTCTGCTAAATGATTTACGTGTTTGGAGACTAAAGTTATTTTAGTGTGGGACTGCAATTTGCAGCACATCTGTAGACTCACCCATATGGGTGCCTCAAAAGCACTGATCCAAGATCCGGTTTTACTCATAACCTCATAAAACATGCAATTTGGACTCTGGTATGGTCCACTGATCCTAGATCCCGTTAGTCCCACAGTACATGCAGCCTTGCACTGACAATAATACACTAGCAGTGAGCTGAATCCCTAAAGGCAACGTCATGATTGTCCAGCCAGCTCCAGACACAGGGAGAGCCTGACTGGAGCTGGAGGTTCCATACTGGATCAGTTGCACACTATCATACTCCCATGTACAGTGAGGGGGAAAAGTATTTGATCCCCTGCTGATTTTGTACGTTTGCCCACTGACAAAGACATGATCAGTCTATAATTTTAAAGGTAGGTTTATTTGAACAGTGAGAGACAAAATAACAACAAAAAAATCCAGAAAAACGCATGTCAAAAATGTTATACATTGATTTGCATTTTGATGAGGGAAATAAGTATTTGACCCCTCTGCAAAACATGACTTCGTACTTGGTGGCAAAACCCTTGTTGGCAATCACAGAGGTCAGACGTTTCTTGTAGTTGGCCACCAGGTTTGCACACATCTCAGGAGGGATTTTGTCCCACTCCTCTTTGCAGATCTTCTCCAAGTCATTAAGGTTTCGAGGCTGACGTTTGGCAACTCGAACCTTCCGCTCCCTCCACAGATTTTCTATGAGATTAAGGTCTGGAGACTGGCGAGGCCACTCCAGGACCTTAATGTGCTTCTTCTTGAGCCACTCCTTTGTTGCCTTGGCCGTGTGTTTTGGGTCATTGTCATGCTGGAATACCCATCCACGACCCATTTTCAATGCCCTGGCTGAGGGAAGGAGTGTCAGGGCGTGTGTAGGTGTAGTGTAGGAAATCAAATGCAGGACGCCGACTGTAGGTTCCAAAATGCTGTATTACTGGCCCGACACAGGCAACAGGACAACTAAGCCCAACAGCTAAATTACGCACAAGGCGAAAAGGCAAATGCGCACAAACAGGTGCGACAAACGAAGTGGTGCACGAACAAGTGCAACTAAGCTCCAGCGCAGTGGAGAACCTATGCTCAACCGAGCAAACACAACACTGACGAAAAACAATCATACACAACACATGACAAACACAACGAGAAACTTATAGGACACTAATTACGTAAAACAGAAACAGGTGTGACACAAACAGACAAAAGCAAACGAACATGAAACATCTATCGGTGGCAGCTAGAATTCCGGAGACGACGAGCGCCGAAGCCTGCCCGAACAAGGAGGAGAGGCAGCCTCGGCCGAAACCGTGACAAGGAGGTTCTCACCCAAGATTTGACGGTACATGGCCCCGTCCATCGTCCCTTTGATGCGGTGAAGTTGTCCTGTCCCCTTAGCAGAAAAACACCCCCAAAGCATAATGTTTCCACCTCCATGTTTGACCGTGGGGATGGTGTTCTTGGGGTCATAGGCAGCATTTCTCCTCCTCCAAACACGGCGAGATGAGTTGATGCCAAAGTGCTCGATTTTGGTCTCATCTGACCACAACACTTTCACCCAGTTCTCTTCTCAATCATTCAGATGTTCATTGGCAAACTTCAGACGGGCCTGTATATGTGCTTTCTTGAGCAGGGGGACCTTGCGGGCGCTGCAGGATTTCAGTCCTTCACGGCGTAGTGTGTTACCAATTGTTTTCTTGGTGACTATGGTCCCAGCTGCCTTGAGATCATTGACAAGATCCTCCCGTGTAGTTCTGGGCTGATTCCTCACCGTTCTCATGATCATTGCAACTCCACGAGGTGAGATCTTGCATGGAGCCCCAGGCCGAGGGAGATTTACAGTTATTTTGTGTTTCTTCCATTTGCGAATAATCACACCAACGGTTGTCACCTTCTCACCAAGCTGCTTGGCGATGGTCTTGTAGCCCATTCCAGCCTTATGTAGGTCTACAATCTTGTCCCTGACATCCTTGGAGAGCTCTTTGGTCTTGGCCATGGTGGAGAGTTTGGAATCTGATTGATTGATTGCTTCTGTGGACAGGTGTCTTTTTATACAGGTAACAAACTGAGATTAGGAGCACTCCCTTTAAGAGTGTGCTCCTAATCTCACCTGGGAGCCAGAAATCTTTCTGATTGAGAGGGGGTCAAATACATATTTCCCTCATTAAAATGCAAATCAATTTGTAACATTTTTGACATGCGTTTTTCTGGATTTTTTGTTGTTGTTATTCTGTCTCTCACTGTTCAAATAAACCTACCATTAAAATTATAGACTGATAATTTCTTTGTCAGTGGGCAAACGTACAAAGTACTTTTTTTTCCCTCACTGTATTTCTTGATAGCTTGAACCAATGTTGCTGCAGGCAGTATCTACACTAGGGTTGCCAGTTTATACGTTGCTACAGTACGTAGAGGGTAGAGAATGTAGGTAGTGGCTTACCTTTGTCCAGAGAGGAGTCTGGGGTGCTGAACTCCATGAGGCTGCTGATGTCACTCTTGTAGTAGAGATCGGTGGCTGGCGGCTTCTGCCTCTGGTGTACAGAGGGATCTTTAGGAGAGGACAGGACAATTGGTTTAGAACACACTTGAGTTTTGGTAGGTGGTGGTGACTGTGTGTGCGTTCATGCATGTGCGTGCATGCGTGAGTGCGAGGGGGGTGTTGATAACGATGGCAGTAGATAGATCGATGGCATAAACACTTTTACCCACAAGAGTTAGTATGTGTTGGTTTGCCTTTAATGACTATAACAGATAGGGATTTTCAAGGATGAATGATGAAGAGAATGTGTGTGTGTGTGTGTGCAGGTGTACAAACGTGTGTGTTTGTGTATGTGTGTGCAGACATGTGTATGTGTGTATGCTTCCACGTGTGTGTGTGTGTATGCTTCCACATGTGTGTGTGTGTGTGTGTGTGTGTGTGTGTGTGCGCATTGATACACAAAGCGTGGGGGTGGAAATGAGAATTGGTAGAAGAAATACAATGTCTGTGTTATAGGAAGGAAGTGATGAATGCAACCACACTAAACACTCATCTTGAACAATTCCTCTCAATGCAAACTAATGACCAATAACTCTCCCGCCTCTCAAACCAACACGCATGTATTTATAGGCTAATAAGTAGTGTTAACCATAGTACTGCACCATTTGTCATCAGGATTACTGAGTACTTCTTAGCATTCATACCCGCTGTTGACATATAAGCAACATTAGCTTTTCATGACTAGAAAAGCAATTGGGCCTTGTTAGTCATACATACAGTACAATTTGTATGTAATACGAATGCATATGCGCACATGCATGTTCACGCTCACACACACACACACCATTGCTGTGATTTTACATCACCCAGGATGATGGTTAGATTCACAGTAACATCTGTGTCCTCCTTCTGCCGTTCTCCTCTTCCTCTTCCTCTCCTCCACCCCCATCCCTTCATCATCTACCCACTACCGCCTATTAATGCCTTGTTATCTGGCTGAATAAATTGCAGTAATTGAGCACAGATGTGGGAGATTCATAGAAAAATCTGGGGGGCTGCAGCATGTTGTCGTTATGGAGAGATCACTCCTCTTGCCTCTCTATGTGGACGCTAGTTAAAGAGCTATCAGCCTGTCTGTGCCGTTGGAGACTGCTCTTTATCAGTGAGCATAAGGTGGATGAGGGAAAGTTAAGTATGGCCCTTATTGAAGTGAGAAAGTGAGTGGTCTAAGGAAAACGGAACCACTTGGGTTGAGGAGCAGACCCTATGAGAAAGCACTGGATAGTGCCATAGATCAAGTGAGAAATTGTTCTAGAGGTAGTAGAAAAGTGCTATATATGGGGTGAGAAAGGTTCCTACGTGTCAAGAATCTTTAGGTGAGGTTTATCCACAGATGTGAAAATAGAAATAAAAAGATGTGGGATTCAAGAGGCCTAGAAGCATTAGCCTGTGAAAGTAGAGATACTTGTTTTATTGTCCAATAGATCCACAGAGCATGTGGGGCTTTGAAAGAATCCAATTTTGTGGCAAATGGAGTCATTGGGTACCCTCCTGGATCAATGTCTTTTCAGCAAATTGTTTTTTCTTCGTGAGTGTACACCTCGTAAGGTATCACTGCTTCATATTGATCCTAAGCCGCGAATCAGTGACTTTTGTCAAAGATTGGTCATTATGTGAGCAGCATCACCTGTGTGTGTGTGTGTGCGTGTGTGTGTGTGTGTGTGTGTGTGTGTGTGTGTGTGTGTGTGTGTGTGTGTGTGTGTGTGTGTGTGAATGTGTGACTGTGTGTGTGTGAGTGAGAAAGAGAGCGAGAAAAAAAAAACAGAAAGAGCAGGTATGCATGCATAGGACTGTTTCTGTGTGTGGACATGTGTGTGTATGTAAATGTATGAACAAGACAGCATAATGTGCTTTGTGTATGTGTAAAGATGTGTGCATACTCATGCAATTTATAATCTTAACCATCACCGAAACACTAGACCTTTATTCACAGTAAGATAATGTAGGCTGTACAGCAAACTATAGATTATAAACTCCATACATATTCCTCACTGCTAATAATTGCGCATCCCTTAGTGGCACAATAACAGCATTTCAATTCATAACTCAAATTGAGTAGGGCAGGATAGCTGGGTAGAAGTGGGAGCACGTAAGGAGGGCAATTTGACAGTTAGTATTTCCCTGTTGCCTTGTCTTCTCAGTGCGCCTACACAAGGCTGCGATGAAGGATGAATTCTTATTTAAACCTGAGTTGCAGCCTATCGTATAAATCATGCTGTTTTGGAGAGTTATTCAGCATGTGAGACGGCAGAATCACTTTCACCTCTCTCTCTCTCTCTCTCTCTCTCTCTCTCTCTCTCTCTCTCTCTCTCTCTCTCTCTCTCTCTCTCTCTCTCTCTCTCTCTCTCTCTCTCTCTCTCTCTCTCTCTCTCTCTCTCTCTCTCTCTCTCTCTCTCTCTCTCTCTCTCTCTCTCTCTCTACGCAGCTGCAATATAAACCTTCAAAGACACCGCTCACCTATTATTGCCAAGGAGTGTGGATATCTGCCACAGGGAGTTAAGACAGATAAGTCATTTTCTGCAGCAGGCAGAAAGCGAGAAAGACGTACATGCGTGCCTTCAGAACACTAACTATGCATACATTAGACAAAAGAAAAAGAGAGGCAAAACTGCACTCTCCTAGTTTTCTTGTTTGTGTTTGTTTTTGTGTGTGGTAGGTGCAACGCAAATGAAAGCAGGTCATCTATCTCATCACTTTTATTTAACTGATTGAAAGGCTTCTAAATCAAAAATGATATTGGTTTACCAGAAAATAGATGAATATAAACAGAGCCATCTACAGTATACAGTATGACTCTGACTTCAAATTGTCACAACAAAAAGCTGATGAATGGGATAATCTTACTTAAAATGCATGGAACAAATGTGAACATATATTTCAGATCTTTTTCACTATTTTCACTACCCATTTTTGTCCTAAATATATTGTATTTCTATGATAATGTGCTTTCACCAGAAGCTAGAAATGTACGCCTGAGGAATGCCATAAAGATATATTCCTACCAGACCAGTATACTACATATTCTAGATTAAAACATTTCTCTGCAGAGACATACAATCAATGTAGCTGACTATGATTGCGGAATTGTGATTTTAAAAGTTAAAATTAGCACTGCTCTACAAAACGGGCAGCATCACTTCAGCGGCAACCCATACATTTCATTATTAATAATGGGCCATTTAACTAGTCAAGCACACTACTGAGAGAAAAAAGTAATTTCTCTCTGATTAAATAAATAATGATTTCCTTACAGCGAGAGTAACAAGATTCACACCCCATGTGGCTTCGTAATGCAATCATACAAATTGCTGTATCGATGCAGAACAGTGTGTCAACAGAGAACTCTCCTATTCTCCCCATTCTGTCAACACCATGCTAGCTACAGAAACAATCATTTGAGATGTTGTGTCATGCACACTCACATCATGCTGTAAAGGTAGAAAGTAGAGATATACAGTGAGGGAAATAAGTATTTGATCCCCTGCTGATTTTGTACGTTTGCCCACTGACAAAGACATGATCAGTCTATAATTTTAATGGTAGGTTTATTTGAACAGCGAGAGACAAAATAACAACAAAAAAATCCAGAAAAACGCATGTCAAAAATGTTATAAATTGATTTGCATTTTAATGAGGGAAATAAGTATTTGACCCCTCTGCAAAACATGACTTAGTACTTTCTGGCAAAACCCCTGTTGGCAATCACAGAGGTCAGACGTTTCTTGTAGTTGGCCACCAACTCCTGAGTGGTGCAGTGGTCTAAGGCACTGCATCGCAGTGCTAACTGTGCCACTAGAGATCCTGGTTCGAATTCAGGCTCTGTCGCAGCCGGCCGCGACCTGGAGACTCATGGGCGGTGCACAATTGGCCCAGTGTTGTCCAGGGTAGGGGAGGGAATGGCCAGCAGGGATGTAGCTCAGTTGATAGAGCATGGCGTTTGCAACGCCAGGGTTGTGGGTTCGATTCCCACGGGGGGCCAGTATAAAAAAAATATATATATATATGTAAGTCGCTCTGGATAAGAGCGTCTGGTAAATGTAAAATCTAAATGTAAATGTTTGCACACATCTCAGGAGGGATTTTGTTCCACTCCTCTTTGCAGATCTTCTCCAAGTCATTAAGGTTTTGAGGCTGATGTTTGGCAACTCGAACCTTCAGCTCCCTCCACAGATTTTCTATGGGATTAAGGTCTGGAGACTGGCTAGGTGTATTTTGGGTCATTGTCATGCTGGAATACCCATCCACGACCCATTTTCAATGCCCTGGCTGAGGGAAGGAGGTTCTCACCCAAGATTTGACGGTACATGGCCCCGTCCATCGTCCCTTTGATGCGGTGAAGTTGTCCTGTCCCCTTAGCAGAAAAACACCCCCAAAGCATAATGTTTCCACCTCCATGTTTGACGGTGGGGATGGTGTTCTTGGGGTCATAGGCAGCATTCCTCCTCCTCCAAACACGGCGTGTTGAGTTGATGCCAAAGAGCTCGATTTTGGTCTCATCTGACCACAACACTTTCACCCAGTTCTCTTCTGAATCATTCAGATGTTCATTGGCAAACTTCAGACGGGCATGTATATGTGCTTTCTTGAGCAGGGGGACCTTGCGGGCGCTGCAGGATTTCAGTCCTTCACGGCGTAGTGTGTTACCAATTGTTTTCTTGGTGACTATGGTCCCAGCTGCCTTGAGATCATTGACAAGATCCTCCCGTGTAGTTCTGGGCTGATTCCTCACCGTTCTCATTATCATTGCAACTCCACGAGGTGAGATCTTGCATGGAGCCCCAGGCCGAGGGAGATTGACCGTTCTTTTGTGTTTCTTCCATTTGCGAATAATCGCACCAACTGTTGTCACCTTCTCACCAAGCTGCTTGGCGATGGTCTTGTAGCCCATTCCAGCCTTGTGTAGGTCTACAATCTTGTCCCTGACATCCTTGGAGAGCTCTTTGGTCTTGGCCATGGTGGAGAGTTTGGAATCTGATTAATTGATTGCTTCTGTGGACAGGTGTCTTTTATACAGGTAACAAGCTGATATTAGGAGCACTCCCTTTAAGAGTGTGCTCCTAATCTCACCTGGGAGCCAGAAATGTTTCTGATTGAGAGGGGGTCAAATACTTATTTCCCTCATTAAAATACAAATCAATTTATAACATTTTTGACATCTGTTTTTCTGGATTTTTTTGTTGTTATTCTGTCTCTCACTGTTCAAATAAACCTACCATTAAAATTATAGACTGATAATTTCTTTGTCAGTGGGCAAACGTACAAAATCAGCAGGGGATCAAATACTTTTTTCCCTCACTGTACAGTAAGGCTTAACTTGAACATTCACACAGTTTATAATTTGTAACCTTAAAGCTAAATAGCTAAAAGTCTTACTGCATACTGTTCTCTCGCTCTCGCTCTCGCTCTCTCTCTCTTTCTGCTTTCTCACCGTTTAACCTTACTACCTTAAAGAGACAAAAAGATAAGAAGATGGCAAAACAAATAACATTATTTTCTATAAAGTTTGAGGAACAGTAGATCAAGGTCACAGCTCGCCTTATAAGTTCTCCTCACCTCAGAAGAGGATTGCTTCCCAAATCCCTATCCTTGTTTGTCCTCTCTTGAAAGCCTCTATACACCGTTCCAAGTTAATATTTCATGCCAACTTAAGTATGGAGATTCAGCTCTCTCAACCACAAGGACCCCCGCTGACTCAGTTTCACTGAGCCACTTCACTGCTGGAGGATGAATAATAATTATCCAAATAAACTATTCTCCTGAAACAGAGGTGACTGTTTGTGGCTCCTTTTCCTCTCACAATACACTGTGAGAGAGAGAGAGAGAGAGAGAGAGAGAGAGAGAGAGAGAGAGATCACTTTAACAGACACCAAGAACCGGCTTCAATGCTATTTTCGGAATAAGGCCAAATTACACTCATTGACTTCCAAAATGGGTATTCATGCTGCATCCAAATTGGGTATTCATTGCTTGGAGGGCTATCCCCTTATTTAACCCATTTACATAGCAGCATATGGCTTTGTTTGAGTGTGCACACAGAACCAGGCAACGCGGTATGTGTGGCTGTGTCAAAACACAATTCTATCTAATCGTTATGAAAACAATAAAATGATGCATGCTGACCCTTGTCAAACTGAGGGATAGCTTTAGGTGCCTTTACTTCACTGTCCCTACTCTGTCTCTCTTTCTCTCTCGCCTAACCCTCTATTTTTCTCTATCCTATCCGCATCCTTATATCTTCTCCTCCTCTCTCTCCCTACCTCTAGCTCTCTGTGTCCCCCCTGCTCTCTCTCTCCTCCCCTCTCCATCTCAGTCCAGGTTTGCAGCTGCCAGAAGGCCTGACTGTCACCACACATATACTTCAAGGCACATATACAGTCAACACAGAGCTACACCAGTAGAGTCCCATTCTGATGCTAACAGCTAACCGAACACCTGTGGATAAAGCAATAAAGTTGTGTGGTTTCTAGACTAGTCAGGAGTGAGTTTGCCAAAATTATCCCTAGCAAACTTGTAACTTTATTTCTCTCGACAACCGAGCCACATAGTCGTGAGAGAGTGACAATTGTAAAATCAATGTTTGTCTGTTTGTGAACGAATTAAGCACTTTGCTGTTCTACGAGTGGCCTGGGTCTGGGTTGTCGAGAGAAATACAAAACGACAATTGTAAAATCAATGGTTGTCTGTGCGTGAACAAACAGACGTACCACGTTAGCTATGAAGCTTTGAGGAAATTCACTCCAAACTGGTAAGTCAGGCAGTAAGAGTGGACCCAGCCAACCAACATTGGTTCTGTGAAAGTTTCCAGAACATTTGTTAGGTCGCGGCAAATGTTCTCCTAAGACTTAACAAATGTTCTCATAACACAATAACTGTCCAGCCGTGGTGATGATTATAGAATGTTTATATAAAATATTTGCCTTATGTTGCAAGAACGTTCCCAGAACACATTCCGTCTGTTCTTTAAAGGTTCCCAGAATGTTTCATTAGGTTGTGGGAACATTGTGTGGACATGACAAGAGATGTGTTCCCAAAACACAAAAACTTTCCAGTTGTGCTGATTATTACAATGTTTCTATTAGGGTGCACAAAACATTCCTTTGATGTTGCAAGAATGTTGACAGAACAGCCTTTCTGAGTTTGTTTTATGGTTCCCAGAACATTTAATTAGGTTGTGGGAACAGTGAGGGTACATTACAAGAGGTTCCCAAAACACAAAGTATGCTCAGTTGTGATGACATTCATACAATGCTTAAGTTAGGTTGCACAGGACATTCCCTTAATGCTGTAAGAATGAAATAAGTCAGTTTTTATGATGTTCATAGCATATTGGTTTTAGGTTTAACATAGAATTCCATTGATGTTCAAGCAAAATACATTTTACCTTATCTTGGAGGTCCTCAGAACATTTTAAGAACATTTAGAACATTTTCTATTTAAGTTTGACCTAACATTACCACAACATTCTCAGCATGAAAATGTGTAGCTCCTTAAAGCAGATTAGAATACATCCCCATTATGTTTCTCTCCAGATGTAATGATAATTTGCATTTGAGCAATGTATTGTGGGCACATTATTTCATTCATAGAACATTTGAACAGCATTTACAGTTTTTCTCAATTGCTAAAACACTAAACCCTATTGTCTGAACCAAATGCTCAGTTGCCTGAACCCACTGATTGAATCAATCACTCTTTTGGCAAAACCATAAGCACTTTTCACCTGTTTAGACATAACTTGCCAACACATTTTCATTGTGATGCACCCGTGCTGCATAATAGTGAGCACAGGTGACAAAAGTCAAACACAATTAGAGCACAGGTGTCACCACTTGAACACAACAACTCAAAATTGATCACACTTGTGGCTAATGATGTGAGGGAACATATACAGTAAGCCAGTTCAGAGAGCACTGGTTTGTGAGGCCCTACAATGGATAGAAATCTGAGAGGAAGAGTTCGTGTGAGAGGAGGTCGAGGTGGTCGAGGTGGTCAGCGAAGACAAAGAACAGTAATATCTGATGAAATCAGAGCTACTGTGATTGACCATGTTCTTGTCCATGGTATGAGCATGAGGGAGGCTGGACAAAGGGTACAACCAAACATCAGTAGATTCACTGTGTCCACCATAATCCGAAGATTTAGAGAAGAGAACAGGTAATTACCTTTTTTGACATTATAGTACAGTATGTAAATGTTGACAGCAATTACTGTATGACATACTATATACTGTACCACAGTATACTGTAAGTAAATATATGTTTCAGTACATCACTGTACCAATGTACTGTAGTATTGTAATGGAGGGTTGGTCTAACTGTTTGTAGGCCTAGTATTCCATGTATATTTTTTGTAACTCCATGTTCTCTTTTTGTAGAATTGAAAGACTGCCACATGGGGGTGGGAGGACAGGTATGTTCTCCCCACACCAAGAGACCCTAATTGTTGATATGGTCCGTGAGAACAATGCCATTAAACTGAGCGAAATTCAGCAGAAGATCATTGAGGACCATTTAAATTTTGAGGGTATCAACAGTGTCAGCCTCTCTACTGTTGATCGTGTCCTCAAGCGCAACAGACTGCGCATGAAACAGCTATACAGAGTGCCCTTTGATCGCAACTCAGACAGTCAAAGAGCAAAGATTCCAGTATGTACAGGTTGGCATATATCCAGACACATTCAATGTTGATTACTCTAAGTAGTGATTTACTGTAGTGGCCTAAATCACTTTTTCCGTATCACTTACAAAACTATATCTATTTCTACAGAGGGTTTTTCAACTGGATGCAATGGAAAGACCCCATCAATACATCTACATGGATGAAGCTGGGTTTAATCTCACCAAAATGAGAAGGAGAGGCCGTAATGTGATTGGCCATCGGGCCATTGTTGGTGTTCCTGGGCAGCGTGGTGGCAATGTCACATGATGTGCTGCCATCAGCAATCATGGGGTTGTCCAGCATCATGCCAACCTGGGGCCCTACAACACTCACCAGCTCCTCATTTTCCTCAATCACATGCGAGATGCTTTGTTAGGGCAGCAGGATGAGCATCCCATCTATGTTGTTGTTTGGGACAATGTGAGTTTTCACAGAGCCCTCCAGGTTAGAGAGTGGTACAATATGAACCAAGGTTTTATCAGTCTTTGCCTTCCACCGTACTCCCCTTTCCTAAACCCCATTGAGGAATTCTTCTCCTCATGGCGGTGGAAGGTATATGAACGCCAACCTTACACCAGGGTAAATCTCCTGCAAGCCATGGGACTTGCCTGTGGTGACATAGGTGTGGAGGCATGCCAAGCCTGGATACGGCATGCCAGGGGTTTTTTCCCCCGTTGCCTGGCCAGACAAAATGTGGCCTGTGATGTGGATGAAGTCCTGTGGCCTGACCCAGTACGGAGACATGATGCTGTGGCTGAGTAATGCACTTATTTGTATATTTTTGTACTTTATTTTTACATGGGCTTACTGTACACAAGTGGCAAACGCATAAGATTTCTGTTTGTTTTTACAAGTACTACATGTAAATGCACAAGATTTCTGTTTTGTCTTTTTGTACAAGTGCTAAATGCACAGTTTTTTTTGTTTTGCAACATGCATTTAGCCTACAGTGAACAATAAACATTTATTTCTCCAGCTTCATGTCCTGAGCATTGTGTTTTCTATTTTTCTATGTAGTGTTTAGTGACTGTTCAGTAGTGTTTTTTATTTTAATTGACTCGGGGCACGATTTGACAACATAGTTCAGTTTTGAGCACAGATTGAACTGTTTTGAGGTGAAAGTTTGGTTTTGCAAGAAGAGTCTGAGGTTTTGTGAATGTAGCTTGAAAATTGGGTTTTGTGTTCACAGTTAAGAGAAAAGGAGAGCAGCTTTCAAGAAATGTGTCTTAGCAATCGAGAAAAACTGTAATCATATAAACACCACCATATTTTTTTACACTTCATATATTGACAAACTATGGGGTTTGATCCAGCAATGTTTGGTTCCCTAGCCAGGTTTTTTTATCCTCTGTGGCACCAGGGGATAGATGTGGCGTTTTTTTAGTCAAATATGGCCAATCAGGACACAGAACACCATTTTAAAAAAAATCCCATCCTCTTCATATACAGTGCACTTGTAACACTGTATTTTATGATTTTGCTTCTTCATCACGTCTTGAAAGTCTTATGAAATGTGATTTTGAAATTGAGAAAAGGTACAATTATTTAGATATTTTCTGAGTCTGCATTCAAGAAGCATATGAATACACAAGAATACAAGTTCTTTAAAGGAAGCTCTGTCCAACTAAAATCACATTTCATAAGACTTTCAATACATGTGATGAAGAAAGAAAATCCTAAAATACAGCGTTACAAGTACACGATGGGAACATTTTAATAACTCTAAAATGTTGTTCTGTGTCCTGATTGACCATATTTGACTGAGAAGAAAAACACAAGGCAACCGCTATCCCCTGGTGGCAAAGAGGGTTAATGATCTGGATGATGATCTGAAGATTAAAGGTTCAAGCCCTCATGCTCTCTAAAAATGAAATTGAGGCAAAGAAGTCTTTATTTCATGCAGATTTATAAATCCAGTCAGAAATGCATAATTTAGACTAACTGTGAAACATTTAACATTGTGTAAAAATTGACTGTTCAACTTTTTAAAAACGCAGTCGATATAATTCCTACTTTGAGACGCTTGATATGGTCCACTCTGGCTTATTTTTCATGATCTGAAACGCAAAAGTGATCCTAGATCAGCACTCCTAGTCTTGGATACCTTGTAAATATGGGCCCAGAAGTACGCAGCAGGATGGGTGAAGTGACAGTGAATAACTCAACTAACCCAGGGAAATACTGGTAACTATGTCTAAGAAAGCTAAAAAGAAAGCATGGAATTCCTGATTGATCATACTGCCATTGCTTTATACTGGGGGGGAAAAGCTGTAAGAGAGCTTCCCTGGTGGTGCAGAGGATAAAAGACCTGGCTTGGGAACTAAACATTGCAGGTTTAAACCCCACATGTGCAGATGGTCAACATATGAAGTGTAAAAAAAAAAATGTGTTTGTATGATTAAATGCTGTTCAAATGTCCTATGAATGAAATTAAAATGAGTCTTTATACCACCTACAGTACAGTCCTCAAATGTGAATTACCATTAAATCTGGAGAGAAACATAACGGGGATGTGTTCCAATCTGATTTAATTTGCATGCTGAGAATGTTGTGGTAATAAGGTAAACTAAATATTCCGTGAACATCAATGGAATATTATGTTAAACATAAAACAAATATGCTATGAACGTCATAAAAACGGACTTACAACATTAAGGGAATGTCCTGTGCAACCTAACTTAGACATTGTATGAATGTCATCAAAACTGAGCCAGTGGGAAGAGCTATAGGAGGACGGGGTCATTCTAATAGCTGGAATGGAATATATGGAACGGTATCAAACACATGGAAACCACGTTTGACTCCGTTCCATTAATTCCATTCCAGGCAATACAATGAGCCTGTCCCCCTATAGCTCCTCCCACCAGCCTCCTCTGAACTGAGCATATTTTGTGTTCTGGGAACCTCTCTCTTGTAATGTACCCACACTGTTCCCACAACCTAATTACATGTTTAAATTGAGGTGTTTGGCGCCCGCATTGCCTTCATTGTTGTTTTCCTTACAAATAATAACTTTGGACATGTGTGCGTTCCTATCAAAGTAAGTGCCTTATTTTCTGCATATTGTGTTGTCGTTTCTACTATAGCATAGCATAGTATGTATGTGTGGAACATAATGTATTTACAGTTTTATTCACATTTTCAAGTACTGGTGTCAAATAATGCATTCCAATTAGTGCATAGATTGTAAGGCCCACAGATAATAGAACCATTTAACCACTTCTATAAAGCCCCCTAACAACCCTGGTGGTCAGTTCTTCCATTCTTCTCTCCCTCATCTGTGCCCGTCACCTCTCTCCTCTTTTCTCCAATGAGACGTCTATTCTTCCTCAGCTGACTGACTTCTTCATGCCCCCTCCTCCCTTCACCTCTTCTTCTGTCGTTCCTCTCCCACAATTTAATGAGGTTTCTCAAAACTGCCAACCGCTGAAGTCCAAGAAGCTTGGCTTCCTTCTTTTGATTTTTCAAGCTGCCCTATTTTATCTGCCCATCCAGGAGAGAAAAAAAAAAACATTACGCAGTGAGAAGTAGAACAAAAGCAGCTCCTAATGAGAAGTCGAAGTGATTAACTGATTGAATGGCCGGAGCGGAGCCTTCTCCAAGAAAAATATTCCCAACCCTGTCTGCAATCTGCAGATAGTCCTTGCCTCCTTTTCTTTCCTCTGCCACGACTTTAATTGCATTGACATTCACTGGTCTTGAAGCTGCCGGACTCCTGATAAACCCCACTGTATTCAGGTCATTAATCACCGCTAGTGGGACAGCAACGAGAATCACCTGCCGCAGGACCCAATTCAAGGTGTCCTATAAATATCCTGCGGGTAAATAGGCTAATGGACCTGCTTATGAGCAGCTACAGCTAGCCACCCACGCTAACCATGTCTGTCCATCCTTACAACTGCTTGTCAATTCAAATACTAATGAAAGGTTGTCAAAAAAATATTACAGAGTGTGTATTAGAGAAGCTATTCAAATGAACGGTGTACATTTGTAGGGATGTTATTAGCGACCATTCTGTGAGGAGGAATCGTGGGAAAATAAGCCTTATAGTCTGAATGAGTCAATCTCAGGCACTCTTTTGTTGACGCATAAATGCTATTGCACAATTGCCTGGCATGGGATGAGCACATGGTCAACCCTGTATTTTGTGTATTAATATATATTTCTTTTTTTACCTCATACAGTGAAAAACAAAGAACTTGGCTGCCAGCGAGTAATGTGACCTTGCATGAGTTTTGGGAAAATGGAGGACATCAATCGGTATGGTGAACTGTAAGTAAACACACCTGCAATATTGCGCTGTTTGCCGAGTGATTGGCAGCACTTAAGATCATGGAACTGTTAGAAATATAGTGGCGAGTTAGTAACAATAAGATGAGGGAAATGAACTGCTCTGGGGAATCATCACCCATTTGACAAACATGGTTCCAGCTCCAAAGTCTTAGATTAGTACTAAGTAGACATGGGTTCAAAATACTATTTGAAATAATGTAATATACTGTATTTGTGCTTGATTAAGCATTACTGTTGCAATGGAACCAATAGAAAAGTAAAAAAATTGCAAACCTGGCAGTCCAGGCAGACTACAGCAAACAGTATTGCTACTGGTATGTATTTATTTATTTATTAGTATTTAAAGTTTCAGAAAGTAGCTAAAAGTCTTCTTGACATAGCAGTACTGTATGACACGAAATCTGTTGACGTTGAGTGTTTACGTTGAAAGCAGAGATGATGGGAGCAGATTAGGAAAGGAGTGTTAGGATATACAGCGTAATCTCTAACAGTTTATAGCTCCGATATCTCTCACTATTAAGAAATTAAATAAATATTTAAGCCATTTGGATGATGATAATCTATCTAATAAACTCACTATAAGCACCCGACACAAGAACCACCTTGATTCACATTGTGTCATTCATAAAGGGTCTAATCAAGAGAAAACACCATCAGTTCTGTTTATCAGGTAAAACAGTAAGAGATACTCCTATTGATGACGATGGTATACAGTACCTTTAGAAAGTATTCATACCCCTTCACTTTTTTCACATTTTGTTGTGTTGCAGCCTTAACGTAACCCCCTAGAGTCTACAGTTGAAGTCGGAAGTTTACATCTTAGCCAAATACATTTAAACTCAGTTTTTCACAATTCCTGACATTTAATCCTAGTAAAAATTCCCTGTCTTAGGTCAGTTAGGATCACCACTTTATTTTAAGAATGTGAAATGTCAGACTAATAGTAGAGAGAATTATTTATTTCAGCTATTATTTCTTTCATCACATTCCCAGTAGGTCCGAAGTTTACATACACTCAATTAGTATTTGGTAGCATTGCCTTTAAATTGTTAAACTTGGGTCAAACATTTTGGGTAGCCTTCCACAAGCTTCCCACAATAAGTTGGGTGAATTTTGGCCCATTCCTCCTGACAGAGCTGGTGTAACTGAGTCAGGTTTGTAGGCCTCCTTGCTCGCACACGCTTTTTCAGTTCTGCCCACAAATGTTCTATAGGATTGAGGTCAGGGCTTGACTTTGTTGTCCTTAAGCCATTTTGCAACAACTTTGGAAGTATGCTTGGAGTCATTGTCCATTTGGAAGACCCATTTGCGACCAAGCTTTAACTTCCTGACTGATGTCTTGAGATATTGCTTCAATATATCCACATAATTTTCCTTCCTCATGATGCCATCTATTTTGTGAAGTGCACCAGTCACTCCTGCAGCAAAGCACCCCCACAGCATGATGCTGCCACCCCCGTGCTTCACGGTTGGGATGGTGTTCTTCGGGTTGCAAGCCACCCCCTTTTTTCTCTAAACATAACGATGGTCATTATGGCCAAACAGTTCTATTTTTGTTCCATCAGAACAGAGGACATTTCTCCAAAAAGTACGATCTTTGTCCCCATGTGCAGTTGCAAACCGTAGTCTGGGTTTTTTATGGCGGTTTTGGAGCAGTGGCTTCTTCCTTGCTGAGCGGCCTTTCAGGTTATGTTGAAATAGGACTCGTTTTACTGTGGATATAGATACTTTTGTACCTGCTTCCTCCAGCATCTTCACACGGTCCTTTGCTGTTGTTCTGGGATTGATTTGCACTTTTCACACCAAAGTACGTTCATCTCTAGGAGACAGAATGCGTCTCCTTCCTGAGCGGTATGATGGCTGCGTGGTCCCATGCAGTTTATACTTGCGTACTATTGTTTGTACAGATGAACGTGGTACCTTCAGGCGTTTGGAAATTGCTCCCAAGGATGAACCAGACTTGTGGAGGTCTACAATTTTTCTTCTGAGGCCTTGGCTGATTTCTTTTGATTTTCCCATGATGTCAAGCAAAGAGGTTTGAAGGTAGGCCTTGAAATACATCCACAGGTACACCTCCAATTGACTCAAATGATGTCAATTAGCCTATCAGAAGCTTCTAAAGCCATGACATCATTTTCAGGAATTTTCCAAGCTATTTAAAGGCACAGTCAACTTAGTGTATGTAAACTTCTGACCCACTGGAATTGTGATACAGTGAATTATAAGTGAAATAATCTGTATGTTAACAATTGTTGGAAAAATGACTTGCGTCATGCACAAAGTAGATGTCCTAACCGACTTGCAAAAACAATAGTTTGTTAACAAGACATTTGTGGAGTGGTTGAAAAACAAGTTTTAATGACTCCAACCTAAGTGTTTGTAAACTTCCGACTTCAACTGTATGTTCGCACCCCTGTGCAAATCTAATTAGCATAATAAAACAGTCCCAATTTAAGATAGAGATACAGTATCAGTTTTTTTGCATTGGATGTGTCTCAATCCACCGCATCTGCCGATGTCACATTTCCGCATCTGCGGCTGACAGAGCTAGAGCGGTGTTTGTCAGACCATGAGACATCCTGAAATTCTCACAAAATCGTCTGTAGCGTCCGAAAGGTTTGGCCTACAAAACTATTACGACCCCCACAAGCGTCTTGGGACTCGTCTGAAGTTGGTACAGCCAATCTGCCAACTTCTGTCTGTAGCGTCCGAACAGTTTTGGCTACACACTAATATGACACCTCTGTGGAAACGTGAGACTCTCATGAACATGTACATGTTTTGCTTCAGGACGCCCACAGGCCTCACAAGACTCGTCTTGGAAGTACAGTGCATTCGGAAAGTATTCAGACCCCTTGACTTTTTCCACATTTTGTAACGTTACAGCCTTATTCTCAAATGGATTAAATAGTTTCCCCCCCCCCCATCAATTTACACACAATACCCCATAAGGACAAAACATAAACAGGTTTTAGAAGTGTTTGCAAATTTATAAAAAATAAAAAAACTGAAATATTTCATTTACACAAATATTCAGACCCTTTACTAAGTACTTTGTTGAAGCACCTTTGGCAGTGATTACAGCCTTGAGTCTTCTTGGGTATGACGCTACAAGCTTGGCACACCTGTATTTGGGGAGTTTCTCCCATTCTTCTCTGACCAGGGACATTCTCCCCTGATTGCTCAGTTTGCCGGCCAGCTCTAGGAAGAGTCTTAGTCGTTCCAAAACTTCTTCCATTTAAGAATGATGGAGGCCACTGTGTTCTTGGGGACCTTCAATGCTGCAGACATTTTTGGTACCCTTCCCCAGATCTGTGCCTCGGCACAATCCTGTCTCGGCGCTCTACGGACAATTCCTTCGACCTCATTGCTTGGTTTTTGCTCTGACATGCACTGTCAACTGTGGCACCTTATATAGTCAGGTGTGTGCCTTTCCAAATCATGTCCAATCAATTGAGTAGCAATGGGTCTGAATACTTATGTGAAAAAAGTATTTCTGTTTTATATTTTTAATACATTTGCAAAAATTTATTAAAACCTGTTTGCAGTTTGTCGTTATGGGGTATTGTGTGTAGATTGATGAGATTATTCTTTTTAAAATCCTTTTTAGATTAAGGTTGTAATGTAACAAAATGTGGAAAAAGTCAAGGGGTCTGAATACTATCTGAATGCACTGTATATATATATACTGCTCAAAAAAATAAAGGGAACACTTAAACAACACAATGTAACTCCAAGTCAATCACACTTCTGTGAAATCAAACTGTCCACTTAGGAAGCAACACTGATTGACAATAAATTTCACATGCTGTTGTGCAAATGGAATAGACAACAGGTGGAAATTATAGGCAATTCTTCTCAGTTCCTATGCTTCCTGGCTGATGTTTTGGTCACTTTTGAATGCTGGCGGTGCTTTCACTCTAGTGGTAGCATGAGACGGAGTCTACAACCCACACAAGTGGCTCAGGTAGTGCAGCTCATCCAGGATGGCACATCAATGTGAGCTGTGGCAAGAAGGTTTGCTGTGTCTGTCAGCGTAGTGTCCAGCGCATGGAGGCGCTACCAGGAGACAGGCCAGTACATCAGGAGACGTGGAGGAGGCCGTAGGAGGGCAACAACCCAGCAGCAGGACCGCTACCTCCGCCTTTGTGCAAGGAGGAGCAGGAGGAGCACTGCCAGAGCCCTGCAAAATGACCTCCAGCAGGCCACAAATGTGCATGTGTCTGCTCAAACGGTCAGAAACAGACTCCATGAGGGTGGTATGAGGGCCCGACGTCCACAGGTGGGGGTTGTGCTTACAGCCCAACACCGTGCAGGACGTTTGGCATTTTCCAGAGAACACCAAGATTGGCAAATTCACCACAGATGAAAGCAGGTTCACACTGAGCACGTGACAGACGTGACAGAGTCTGGAGACGCCGTGGAGAACGTTCTGCTTTCTGCAACATCCTCCAGCATGACCGGTTTGGCGGTGGGTCAGTCATGGTGTGGGGTGGCATTTCTTTGGGGGGCCGCACAGCCCTCCATGTGCTCGCCAGAGGTAGCCTGACTGCCATTAAGTACCGAGATGAGATCCTCAGACCCCTTGTGAGACCATATGCTGGTGCGGTTGGCCCTGGGTTCCTCCTAATGCAAGACAATGCTAGACCTCATGTGGCTGGAGTGTGTCAGCAGTTCCTGCAAGAGGAAGGCATTGATGCTATGGACTGGCCCGCCCGTTCCCCAGACCTGAATCCAATTGAGCACATCTGGGACATCATGTCTCGCTCCATCCACCAACGCCACGTTGCACCACAGACTGTCCAGGAGTTGGCAGATGCTTTAGTCCAGGTCTGGGAGGAGATCCCTCAGGAGACCATCCGCCACCTCATCAGGAGCATGCCCAGGCATTGTAGGGAGGTCATACAGGCACGTGGAGGCCACACACACTACTGAGCCTCATTTTGACTTGTTTTAAGGACATTACATCAAAGTTGGATCAGCCTGTAGTGTGGTTTTCCACTTTAATTTTGAGGGTGACTCCAAATCCAGACCTCCATGGGTTGATAAATTTGATTTCCATTGATAATTTTTGTGTGATTTTGTTGTCAGCACATTCAACTATGTAAAGAAAAAAGTATTTAATAAGATTATTTCATTCATTCAGATCTAGGATGTGTTATTTTAGTGTTCCCTTTATTTTCTTGAGCAGTGTATATAAACAGTAAATAGAGACTGTTTAGTGCCAAAAATAAGGGGTTAAATACATGTAAAAAGAAATTGTTTCCTGATCTTTCTTATGTCTCTCAGATTGTGCGCCGCCCCATGGGTCTCCCGGTCGCGGCCAGGACTCAAACCAGAATCTGCGCCACTCGGGAGGCCCGCAAATCTGTTATTCAATGCATTTGTATGGGCTAATAGCAGTAAGGCCAAAAATAATTTGTCAACAAATATTTATTTTAAAAAATATATATACTTCAAGTGGTCTTAAAATTCAAAATCAAACAGCTAAATGATCCTTGGTATGACCTTAAAACAATTGCATATAGCTCAGTAGAAACCCCCTCTCCGGGCTTAGAAATGGCTTAGACTGTTATGGGTTAAAATTGATTAAATTGAGATTTTACTACTGACCGGGATGACCACCAACTCATTCGAATGTCACTCAACAACCGTAGGATGACATCAAGTGACCTACAAAAAGAATGGCAAACGGCAGCTGGGGTGAAGTGCACGGCGAGGATGGTTCGAAACAGGCTCCTAGGGGCAGGGATGAAGTTGTGCAAAGCTAGAAAAAAGCCCTTCATCAATGAGAAGCAAAGAAGAGCCAGGCTGAGGTTTGCAAAAGACCATAAGGATTGGACCGTAGAGGACTGGAGTAAGGTCATCTTCTCTGATGAGTCCAATTTTCAGCTTTGCCCAACACCTGGTCGTCTGATGGTTAGACGGAGACCTGGAGAGGCCTACAAGCCACAGTGTCTCGCACCCACTGTGAAATTTGGTGGAGGATCAGTGATGATCTGGGGGTGCTTCAGCAAGGTTGGAATCGGACAGATTTGTCTTTGTGAAGGACACATGAATCAAGCCACGTACAAGGTTGACCTGGAAGAAAACTTGCTTCCTTTTGCTCTGACATTATTCCCCAACTCTGAGGATTGGTTTTTCCAGCAGGACAATGCGCCATGCCACACAGCCAGGTCAATCAAGGTGTGGATGGAGGACCAGCAGATCAAGACCCTGTCATGGCCAGCCCAATCTCCAGACCTGAACCCCATTGAAAACTTCTGGAATGTGATCAAGAGGAAGATGGATGGTCACAAGCCATCAAACAAAACCGAGCTGCTTGAATTTTTGCGCCAGGAGTGGCATAAAGTCACCCAACATAAATGTGAAAGACTGGTGGAGAGCATGCCAAGACACATGAAAGCTGTGATTGAAAATCAGGGTTATTCCACCAAGTATTGATTTCTGAACTCTTCCTAAGTTAAAACATTAGTATTGCGTTGTTTAAAAATGAACATGAACTTATTTTCTTTGCATTATTTGAGGTCTGACAACATTGCATCTTTTTTTGTTATTTTGACCAGTTGTCATTTTCTGCAAATAAATGCTCTAAATGACAATATTTTTATTCGGAATTTGGGAGAAATGTTGTCAGTAGTTTATAGAATAAAACAAAAAATTTATTTTTACCCAAACACATACCTATAAATAGTAAAACCAGAGAAACTGATAATTTTGAAGTGGTCTCTTAATGACACCCCATAATGTCAAAGTGGAACTTTGTTTTTTAGAAATGTTTACAAATTAATTAAAAATGAAAAGCTGAAATGTCTTGAGTCAATAAGTATTCAACCCATTTGCTATGGCAAGCCTAAATGAGTTCAGAAGTAAAAATATGCTTAACAAGTCACATGATAAGTTGCATGGACTCACTCTGTGTGCAATAATAATGTTTAACATGATTTTTGAATGACTTCCTCATCTCTGTACCCCACACATACAATTATCTGTAAGGTCCCTCAGTCGAGCAGTGAATTTCAAACACAGATTCAGCCACAAAGACCAGGAAGGGTTTCCAATGCCTCGCCAAGAAGGGCACCAATTGGTAGATGGGAACAAATAAAATAATAAGCAGACATTGAATATCCCTTTGAGCATGGTGAAGTTATTAAATACACTTTGGATGCTGTATCTATACACCCAGTCACAACAAAGATACAGGCATCCTTCCTAACTCAGTTGCCTGAGAGGAAGGAAACTGCTCAGGGATTTCACCATGAGGCCAATGGTGACTTTAAAACAGTTACAGAGTTTATTGGATCTGATAGGAGAGGTGGAATTTTTCTTCCACTTTGACATTAGAGTATTTTGCATAGATTGTTGACAAAAAATTACAATTAAATCAATTTTAATCCAACCTTATAACAACAAAATGTGGAAAAAGTCAAGAGATGTGAATACCTTTTGAAGGCACTATGAAATCTACATCAAAGACCAATATCAGAGAAAATCCCAACCGACTGAGATGGTGTCACGCCCTGGCTCTGGGGACACTGTTATGTTGAGCCAGGGTGTGTGATTCTATGTTTGTATTTCTATGTTGGCCTGAGTGACTCCCAATCAGAGGCAACGAGTGTCAGCTGGTTGTCTCTGATTGGGAGCCATATTTAACTGTCTGTCTTTCACTTTGTGTTTGTGGTTTCTTGTTCGTGTTGGTTTGTGTTTAAACCGTAGACGTCACGTTTTCGTTTGTTGTTTTGATCGTGTGATCATTAAATACATATAAATATGTTCACCTTCAACGCTGCGCATTGGTCTCTCCCTGACGATCGTGACAGAAGAAACCACCAAAACTGGACCAAGCAGCGTGTCCAGGAGCCATCGCCTGGGGAATCGCTTGCAGATCTCCGTGGCAACCTCGACTGGGTCCAGCCTTGTAAAGAGCAGAGTGGATGGACTTGGGAACAGTGGAGGAAGAGTTTCGACTGGGTCAAGCCCATTGAGGAGCTGAATAGCGGGAGTTGGAGACAGAGGAGCGAGAGTTGGGCGAGAACGATAGAGGCCTGGCCCACGGGGAGGAGAGACCCCCAGAACATTTTTAGGGGGGGGCTCACGACGTCGGGGCAGCAGGAGGCCGCGATAGAGCGGTCCAGCGGGTTGGCAGAGGAGGCCGCCAGGTTACGGGGGCCACTGGTCGAAGAGGGGATGGAAGGTGGAGAGGCACGGCGAGAGGTACTGGGGTGTGTAACCAGTCCGGTCCGGCCCGTTCCAGATCCCGGTGTAGGGCCAGTGGTGTGTCCCCCCAGTACGGTCCGGTCTGTTCCTGCTCCCCGCACCAAGTCTGTGGTGCGTTTCGTCAGCCCTGTCCGGCCCGTTCCTGCTCTCCGCACCAAGTCTGTGGTGCGCGTCGCCAGCCCAGTCCGGCCCATTCCTGCTCCCCGCACCAAGTCTGTGGTGCGTCTCGTCAGCCCGGCTCGGCCCGTTCCTGCTCCCTGCACCAAGTCAGTGGTGCGCTTCGTCAGCCCGGCTCGGCCCGTTCCTGCTCCCTGCACCAAGTCAGTGGTGCGCTTCGTCAGCCCGGCTCGGCCCATTCCTGCTCTCCGCACCAAGTCTGTGGTGCGCGTCGCCAGCCCAGTCCGGCCCATTCCTGCTCCCCGCACCAAGTCTGTGGTGCGTTTCGTCAGCCCTGTCCGGCCCGCTCCTGCTCCCCACACCAAGCATGTGGTGTGCGTCGTCAGTCCAGCACGGCCCGTGCCTGTTCCACTGGTGCCTGGTCCGGCACCGGTCAGATGCGTTACGCCGGAGCTAGAGCAATCCGCTCCATCAGTGTGCAGTCCAGCTCCGGCCAGCGGGGCCAGACCGGACCAGGGGTACTTTGGGGGGTTGGAGAGGGAGTGGGGATCAGGCCCGGAGCCAGATCCGCCGCCAAGGCGGAGTGCCCACCCGGTCCCTCCCCTGTGGTATTTAGTTGGCGCGGTCGGAGTCCGCGCCTTTAGGGGGGGGTACTGTCACGCCCTGGCTCTGGGGACACTGTTATGTTGAGCCAGGGTGTGTAATTCTATGTTTGTATTTCTATGTTGGCCTGAGTGACTCCCAATCAGAGGCAACGAGTGTCAGCTGGTTGTCTCTGATTGGGAGCCATATTTAACTGTCTGTCTTTCACTTTGTGTTTGTGGTTTCTTGTTCGTGTTGGTTTGTGTTTAAACCGTAGACGTCACGTTTTCGTTTGTTGTTTTGATCGTGTGATCATTAAATAAATATAAATATGTTCACCTTCAACGCTGCGCATTGGTCTCTCCCTGACGATCGTGACAGATGGGCACAGAATAAACCTGTGGATTGTCACAACTGATCTGTGTTTTATCATAGGTTACTATAACAATGATTTGCTCACATTGTAAAAATAACAGAATGCTTTCGGCTCGGCCTAAACACTGTCTTGGTCCTCTGTTTCTTTAATCAATTAATTAATTAATTAATTGACAGTGTATTAGAGTTGCTTTCATTCATTTAAAGGTACTCTTTGTAGTGTTGAACTTTTAGCGCAATGTCGACGCTGGTGTAAGTGAGAGTAATTGAATGACTGCACTTGAACGTGCTTTATCTCGTTCCCCCTACTCTACAAGCGTGCAAGACTGATAGTGCTGTCTGAGGGAGCGCCTGCTCAGAATTGCATGGACTCACCGTTGATGGTCACGGAGGAAAACTCTTGTGGAGCAGAGTCTATAGCAGAGACAAAAAATAATGTTTTTCTATAATAGAATTTCATGTCGACATGTTCACACTTTCCCAAGAACTTTAATATTTTTTTGCAGTGGAGTATAGCCACGTAAACATTAGCACTAGCAACAAGCTCCTCACATCCACTGCAGTACACAGCTAACGTGACATAGGAAAATGCTTAGTTTAATAATGGAAATTCACATCTCATGCACATTTGCTAGTAAATATAGTTTATACACTACTGGTCAAAAGTTTTAGAACACCTACTACATTGTAAAATAATAGTGAAGACATCAAAACTATGAAATAACACACATGGAATCATGTAGTAACCAAAAAAGTGTTAAACAAATCAAAACATATTTTATATTTGAGATTCTTCAAATAGCCACCCTTTGCCTTGATGACAGCTTTGCACACTCTTGAAATTCTCTCAACCAGCTTTACCTGGAATGCTTTTCCTACAGTCTTGAAGGAGTTCACAAATATGCTGAGCACTTGTTGGCTGCTTTTCCTTCACTCTGCGGTCCGACTCATCCCAAACCATCTCAATTTGATTGAGGTAGGGGGGTTGCGGAGGCCAGGTCATCTGATGCAGCATTCCATCACTCTCCTTCTTGGTAAAATAGCCCTTACACAGCCTGGAGGTGAATTGGGTCATTGTCCTTCTGAAAAACAAATGATAGTCCCACTAAGCCCAAACCAGATGGGATGGCATATCGCTGCAGAATGCTGTGGTAGCCATGCTGGTTAAGTGTGCCTTGAATTCTAAATAAATCACAGTGTCACCAGCAAAGCACCCCCACACCATAACACCTCCTCCTCCATGCTTTACAGTGGGAAATACACGTGGAGATCATCCGTTCACCCACACTGCATCTCACAAAGACACGGCAGTTGGAATCAAAAATCTCAAATTTGGACTCCAGACCAAAGGACACATTTCTACTGGTCTAATGTCCATTGCTCGTGTTTCTTGGCTCAAGCAAGTCTCTTCTTATTATTGGGGTTCTTTAGTAGTGGTTTCTTTGCAGCAATTCGACCATGAAGGCCTGATTCACAGTCTCCTCTGAACAGTTGATGTTGAGATGTGTCTGTTACTTGAACTCTGTGAAGCATTTATTTGGGCTGCAATTTCTGAGGATGGTAATTCTAATGAACTTATCCTCTGCAGTAGAGGTAGCTCTGTGTCTTCCATTCCTGTGGCGGTCCTCATGAGAGCTTGTTTCATCATAGAGCTTGATGGTTTTTGCGACTGCACTTAAAGAAACTTTAAAAGTTCTTGAAATGTTCCGTATTGACTGACCTTCATGTCTGGACTGTCATTTCTCTTTGCTTATTTGAGCGGTTCTTGCCATAATATCCTGTGTAGCTCAGTTGGTAGAGCATGGCACTTGCAACGCCAGGGTTGTGGGTTCGATTCCCACGGGGGGCCAGTATTCCATATTGACTGACCTTCATGTCTTAAAGTAATGATAGACTGTTTCTCTTTGCTTATTTGAGCTGTTCTTGCCATAATATGGACTTGGTCTTTTACCAAATAGGGCTATATTCTGCATACCCCCCTTCCTTGTCACAACACTACTGATTGGCTCAAACTCAATAAGAAAGAAAGAAATTCCACAAATTAACTTTTAAGAAGGCACACCTGTTAATTGAAATGCATTCCAGGTTACTACCTCATGAAGCTGGTTGAGAGAATACCAAGAGTGTGCAAAGCTGTCATCAAGGCAAAGGGTCGCTACATATTCCATATGTGTTATTTCATAGTTTTGATGTAATCAGTATTATTCTACAATGTAGAAAATAGTAAAAATAAAGAAAAACCCTTCAATGAGTAGGTGTTCTAAAACATTTGACTGGTAGTGTAGCTTTGGTCAAAACTACAGTATTTTCTATTGCGGCAGCATGGGCTGTCCCATGCCTCCACCAGCCATGTCGTTGGTGAAAAATTACATTTTGACAAGACACAGATGTTGGCTAAACTAAAGCACAAACGTCAACCTGCATTTGAAACATGAAATGAATATATAAATATATTTTATTATATTACATGTGAACCCAAGCTAATAACAAAATGTTCATACTTTAGTAATGAATACTATTTTGCAAATTACAGGTGGTCAATTCATTACTAGCCATATGGGACTATATTGCATACAAATCATTGTATTAAGAAGATGAGCAAATCCATGGTTTAGTTTTTATTGAAAGAGATACAAAACAATAGATCAAACTTCACCGACCAAAACTCGGCATCCTAGTATTTCTGACCATTTAGAAATGTTCTGTGCTAGAAGTAACATTGCATTCTTCCCATCCTATCCTCTGAGTGACATTAATGTTGTGCAACGTGGCAGTTGTTCTCCTGTCTTTGGCATAGGTTAGGTTATCAGGCCTAGGCTTCTTCTTGGCATCCCCTGGTCAGATGTTAGCTGGCTCTTTGGAGGTCTGGGGTGTAGATGTAGTTATTTTGTCTTCAATGCATAGACCATTTGTCTTCTGGACTGAAAGATAGAACATATCTGGTTAAATATTCATAGAATCAAGGAAATGTCATACCTTCCTTACATATACATCATTTAGCAGACGCTCTTATCCAGAGCGACTTACCGGCGCAATTAGGGTTAAGTGCCTTGCTAAAGGGAACATCAACATATTTTTCACCTAGTCAGCTCAGGGATTCAAAGAAGTGACCTTTCGGTTATGAGCCCAACGCTCACTGGAACTGTTTACACTGGAATTATGACTTAAGTGAGAAATAGTTTTGCTGCATGGAGTTCTACTTGCATTCAATTCATTTCATAGTAATATAATATTACACCCAATAGCTGAGGGAGACTTACATCATTTCGACTTCTGCATGGCTGATCTGTGGTGGTTATAATTCAACAATGCCAGCAATAAGGCCCCAGCTGTGTGCACCAGAGGATAGAAGGTAAAACAATTTAATAATGCTTAGCTACTTGCATTGCCAACATGGGGATGTGATTCTGGAATAAATGAAACATTGATTCAAAATTGAATCCCTTCTACATTACTACAGAGATCACCTCTTCACACATCAACACTTGCTATTCATGGGTTACACGTTCCGTCACAATAAACGTTATTTTGATGCCCGACTATAATTAGTATGAAAACCTTTTGTCATCATTGTGACGTCGCCAGATTGTCTGTAGAGGGAGTATAACTTGACGCTAATTTTTTACGCACTTTGCCATCTCTCTAAAACAGTGTTAATTTCGTCAACAATAACTATGACAAAAACTACTCAATCTTTTGAACTGATGCGAAGCCAGGACAGTTCACTTGTAACTAACCTCAACTAGAAACAATAATGTTTACTCTCACTCTTACTTTCAGGTAGGCTATTTTGCTTCGATCTCATCAGAAGCTCTATTTTCCCATGTGCGCTGTTATTAATTCATTGGTTACAATCTCCCACAAAATCAATGTGGCCAGCTAAGTTATAGGAGGTGATAGTAGGCCTAGTTGGACCAGGCTATCTGAATGTGCACATGATGGAAGATAGAGGTAGCCTAAATATGAATTATTTACAGTAATAGAAAAAATGCCAGTGACTAAGGGAGTGGAAGCTATAACGTGCATGATTGAAGTTAAGTTCAAGGTTTGTATGAACTATTTATTAAAACAAAATAAAACTGCAATGACTTAAATAGGACTAAAATAACTGACTAAAACTAAACTAACTATTCCAGAGTTTTAGTCGACTGATAAGAACTAAAACTAAGAAGGATGAAATGACTAAAATGGGACTAAGACTAAAAGGTATTTTCATCATAAAGATTAAATCTAAAATAGGTGACAGCATTCACACTGCTCTAAAGTACTGCTAATCATAATGATGGGAAAGTTGTTTCCTACGAATTATTTGCCTACTTTAGCAATGTCATTGTATTTCCAGGCCACTATAGCGTAATTTAGACAGAACAGTCACTTGACTTTCAGGCACCACTATGAGGCTAAATATAAATGCTGAAGCAAGCTAGCTAAATAGCTACATTGCATGGGCCGAAACTGACCTATGAAGATATGATTTGTAAACATAATTATACCACAGACTTCATAGGATTTACCAGGTCCATCAGTTCCCAAAGTAGCGATCCACTACATCCGATTACCCTGGTCTTTCCACAACCTTCATCCAACTCCCTTTTGGATGACCAAACTTTTTTTTTTTTGCAGATAATTGCTGTCTGTCTGCTGTTGACAGCATAGTCCTTGGATAAACTTTTTTTCATCCACTCCCTAGCTAATATCAATCATGCTTGTTATGGCCGTGACAGTCTGGGTCTGGGGTCCTGGGAGAAGCAAGTTGCCATGCCTCTTACGTGAGAGGCATGGCCACTTGCTTCTCGTGAAAGGCGTGGCCACTTGCTACAGACTTTGAAAGGCCTAGTGCAGTCAAAAATGTGATTTTTCTGTGTTTTATATACATTTCCACACTATTTGGTTGGAATAATACTGTGAAATTGTGAAAATTATGATAATGCCCTTTTAGCGTAAGAGCTGTTTCAAAAGACCGCCTGTAATTACAGCCTGTTTTGATGGGATGGAGTTTTGGCCTGCCTGGTGACATTAGTTAAAGTAACTAACCAGTGTAAATCTCACTTTAAAAGTTAATATTCTGTTAACTCATACCCAAATAATGTTGTTGACTCGTCCTATACTCGTATTTGTGGCCAAAGCATAAATTGGAAAAAACACTTCAATGACCGGTAGACGCCCACACCATTCTGTTGTTGTGGTACGCCCACACCATTCCAACACAGAAAAGCAGCCTTTTAACATACTTTATTACCATTTTTTTTGTAAGGAAAACTATTTCACTCATATTGTAAGTATATGTTATATTTCATAGAAATCTGGAAACACTGGGCAGTTACTTTAAACAACCAATAACAAAGAGAGTCCCAAACCTCTCTGCCAATAACAGCTAGTTCCCTTTCAGTCAGTCAACTTCGGTACAACATGCTATGGGGAGTCGCACTCTCACGAATTTGGATGAAGGATCTACAATCACTCCTGAAATCTGCGCCTCACTGGAAGCCCCGCCTTGATCTCGGATTCATTCCTTCAATTATTCCGCTCTTGACCTCGGTGTGAACAGGAACGATTCACGCTACTAAAACAAACAATTGGAACACGAGAATACATTGCGCCAACTAAACTGTCCCTTAGTGGTAGAGCGTGCTCACCCCCAGACGTTGTGTACTGAAGTTTGTATGGTTCTCATAAGTTTCCTAATAATGAACATAATTGCTTGGCCTGGCTATAGCAATAAGTAAGATTGCTAACGTGAACGAAATGACGAAGGCTAACAAGCCGGGTTCTGGTTCACTACCATGCCCTAATGAATTAAAAGATACTCACATTGGTTGTCTTGTATGTCTCGGCTCGGTGCATGCTCAGGCTGCCCTCTCTCGAGCCTAGGGAATGGCTGACACTGTTCCCCTAGTAGTCCGCGGTGCAGGTTCTCTTGACAAGTGTGTAGCATTCTTTAGGGGGCTTGGTGTTTCCGATAGTAACTTCCTCTCCTGGGTGCCCAAACCTCGGCTGAGTCTGAGTTGCGGGACGCAGAGATGGTTTGGCTCATTGGTCAGGTCGAATGTTTCCCGGCTCCTGTGCACTGTTGGTTACGGGAGGTTCCTCAAAGAGAGAGGGCGACAGTGCAGGTTCTGTGGGTAGCCCCCGCCGCCTGTGTCTGCCTTGGTTAAGCACCGCCTGCCTCTCTCCCCAGAAGGTTCTGGGTCCCACCTCAGTGATCCAGTCCTACGTACACTTTCGAGACCAGGCTAGCTAACAACTAAATTCAAATCAAATAACATTTTATTTGTCACATACACATGTTTAGCAGATGTTATTGTGGGTGTAGCGAAATGCTTGTGTTTCTAGCTCCAACAGTGCAGCATAGCGTGCTAGCCAGGTTAGCCAACTTGCCGAAGCGAGCTAGTTACTACTAGCTATTCCGGCTTCCCCACAGTGGAGTTGCTTGGGTAACGCTCTTGTTTAGTTAACATAGCGTTAAGTCGCTTGGTTATTCTAAACGGACTGTGCTGCGGTCAAAGAGGCTATTTAGCCTAGCTTAGACTAAAGTGCCTCCTGGCTAACGTTGGCTAGCATGCATTGCCAGGTGTGTTGGAAGCTTGTTCATGTTTAATACCCCTCTGGTACCCCGCGTTCCATGGTGTTCACGGAGTTCAAGGGTACATCGATCTCCCCAGGCTGGGAGTAATAAGTTGCGCGATTTGCTCTCTGTCCACAAGGGGGCACCCCTCCCCATAGGTGGCTCTTTACTAGGATTCATTGCTGATTCCTGCCTGTCTAGTGATACAGGTTATGGGCCCTGTAGGTGATTGGTGGTTGGTAGCGGAGTCAAGGGAACAAGCAGGGTTGTTCTTTTCCCCTACACACAGTCTCTGTGGTTCATATGAACCCCAAAATGAGCAGTCTTTCTCCAGCTCTTTTAATTCCCAGGAATTAGATTTGATAACAAATCGCCAGTCTGTTACCACAGAAGGGATCCATTTTTCAGAGCTGTCTGTCCCATTCCCAGCTAGGCTACAAGGCGCTTTGTCGACAGTAGGGTAACCTCCATGATAACGTTTTTTTCCCTGGGTCTATTTTTAATGTGTGTGGTCCAGTGCTGGGTGCCAGCCGGTTACCGGAATGCATCTTACCGCCTATACCCAGTGAGCCTTGTTGTGACAACAGTACCCACATGTGACATCACTGATCGCCACTGCCCTTGTACCCAGAGTGGGCCAGGCTTTAGGCAAACCTTGGCACCTAAACACAGTTTTTTTCAACCTCAAAGTTCTACAGTGTTCACGGGTGTCAAAAGTGTTGTGTCTCCCGCATGTGAGTTTGATGAAAAGTGTCCCTTCTCCATGTTCAGACACATGGTTGTCAAGAGTGGTGGAAATGGAAGAAGAACCAATCTCTCCCAGTCTACAAGGTGGCGTCCAGCCCCTTCAGATGGGAGGGTTCAAGGGAGGCTCGCTTTCTGCTCCGATCAATGGAGCGCATGTGCAGTGTTGCCCTGGATCATGCAAACCGTGACGTCAGGGCACAGGCTACAATTTCTTGTGCGTCCTCCACGCTTCTGCAGCGTCATCACAGCCACTGTTCGAGGCCTCAGCTCTCGTTTTGAGGGAAGAAATATCCTCCTGTCTTCAGAAACAGGCAATCCGAGTGGTTACTATGTCGAATATCCAGGACAGCTGGTACAGTTAGTATTTCCTGGTTCTGAAAATGGATGGGACTTTGTGTCCCATTATAGACCGACGTGTGCTCAGAAAGCACCTGAGAGTTTACAAACTCAGAATGCTCACAAGCCGCAGGCTATTACAGCCGATTGGCTGGTGGCGGTGGAGTCGAGGGGGCAAGCGGTGTTACACACATCCATGTTACTTGCTCCATTGTCCCGTATTCTCTAGGCTTCATAGGAAACCAGAAAAAGAGCTGTCTCACTCCATCTCCCCACGGAGGGTGTCCAGGTTTGCATTTTCGCCAGTGCCTACGCCTACTGGGGATGATGGCTTCTGTGATGGAAGTTATTCCCGTAGGGCTATTGTTGATGCAGCCCTTCTAGCTCTAAGTGCTCTAACCTGGATGCATCGTGCAGCCTAAGCCGTTCACTTCGGGTGTCCCTGTCAGACCTACGGGCCATGGCCCAGTGGTGGGACCTTCTGCTATTGTCAGGGGGCTCCCATGGGCTGAGTTGTATGCTGCAAGGGGATCACAACAAATGCATCCCCCGAGGGTGGGGTGTGCTGTACGAAAGCAACTCGATTCGGGGGGTATGGACACTGGTGCGGAGTGCACTGCATATCAATTACCCGCCGCTCCTAACGGTGTATCTGGCACTCAGGTGCTTCACCCTGCTTTTGTTGGGCCGGCTTGTGCTGGTCAGATCTGACAATATGTCAGTGGTGGTGTGTATCAACTGACGGGGAGAGACTGTCTATCTCACTACTAACTTTGGCTCGCTCCCTATTGATGGGGAGCAGTGTACACATGCTCTCGCTTTGGGTGCTGCATGTCCCCGGTTGCCTCAACTAGGGTGCAGATATTTTATCCAGGTGAAACCTTCTCTCTCAAGAGTGGAGGCTACACCCCTGGTTGGTCTACCAGGCATAGGACATTTTCGGCTATTCTGATGTAAATCTTTACTCGTGCCGTCTATTTTTCTCGACAGGAACAGGCACTCTGTTGCACAAGTGGCCTCGGACCCTCCTTTATGCGTTTCCGCCAGTGGTTCTGATTCAAGTCATGGCTATGTCCTACAGGTTTTTAGCTTTTGAACTATTTCCATTTTCGCCTCTGAAGAGCAACAGAGGTTACATGCCCTGTGTCCGGTGCTAGCTTTACGCACGTACATTGAACGGTTATGTGACCAGCTTTTTGTCTGTTTGCTAAACGAGCTTGCAGCAGGGCACGCTCTAAGCAGCGTCTCTCCCACTGGACTGTGGAGGAGGCTATCTCCCTGGAATATAGTACGTGTACGCGCCCACTCCACCAGCGGTCTTGCAGCGTCTTGGGTGTTGTTTAATTGACTATAGGAGATATTTGTGCTGGGGCAAGTTGGGCATCACCACACACTTTTGTGAGGTTTTATCGCTTGGATGTCACTGCTCCCAGAGTAGCCCACAGGGTGCTTACGGCTGGGACAGGGGAAAGTCACTAGGCAGGGGTCAGGTCTGGGTGTTCTGTCATGGGCCCTTTTAATTTAGTATCCATTGGGGTCGGCTTGGGGCGTGATTATATTTGCCCATAGTACGTTGTACTGAAGTTGACTGACTGAAATGGAACGTAATGTTATGAGTATAACTACTGTTCCCTGAAGGAGGATAAAAAGGTACAACACCTGTTTTGCCCCACGTCGCCAGTTCCTGGGCTCGGTGAAGAGCGGTATTAAATTGAATACATTTATCTTAGCCTCACACTTATCACATGTGGAAGGCGGGGCTTCCAGTGAGGCACAGATTTTATTGGCTTTGTCAGGGGTGATTGTAGATCCTTCAACCGAAGTCACGAGCGTGCGACTCCCCATAGTATGGTGTACCTCATTCCTCCTTCAGGGAACAGTAGTTATAGTCATAACGTTATGTTTTCCCCTTCCCGCTCAGATCACTCCCATACAGTCCTAGCTAAATTCTTGCTTGAGAAATTGCTCTTTGATAAGAGGCTATTTTTGTTTATTTTTGAGTATTTTTATTGAAAACAATCACAGTAAGGTATTTAATTGTGATTTGATATTGAGATAAAAACGGATGCAGTGGACCTATAACAATAGTGAAAGTTCAAAGTAAAAATGTCTTTGAGAATTTCAGTCCTCAGAAAAGCATTGTGGGTAAAAATCCAAAACAAATCATCAATCTCTTTGTAGTTAATGTAAAAGACTACATTATATCAGTCTCTGACTAATGTGCATGTATAGCTAGTAAATCAATGATTTATGATGAGTATGGTGAAGTTAATGCACTGGATTTGAGCATGGTATTGACAACACCATGGTTGTGGGTTTGATTCCCACAAGAGCCACATTTACTGAATATACTGAATATAGGTTTTATATAGGCAGTGACATCACTATGTAAGAGACAGTTAGATTAACCTGTATCAACATCTCATCATGTATCTCATCTCATCTTACTCCTCATCTCATTGGCTGAGGAGATTCAAAGCCAGGCCACATGGGGACTGACTGAAATAGATATCATGTACTGAGGTAGTCAGGTACTGTAAACCCAGAGGGGTTAGCGTTAGCTATTAGCTTCAGTGTCCTACAGTCTGTGGAAGACGAAGCTATCGCTAGACTAGCGAAACATGGCAGAAACAAATACCTCACAGCCAGAATAATGCCATGCAAATGAACCCACTTCCATGATTCCCCAATTCGCTTCCCTGCTTCCTCCTCCTAGCAGTGTTACTGTATGAAAGAGTAATGCTCAAGACAAGTCTGTGGTACGCTACTATCCTTTGAAGGAGAATGCTGAATAGAGAGGGAAAGAGAATGGGGGAGAGAGAGGGAGAGAGGGATGATAAAGAACAGAGAGAGAATTTCATCCCCACTTCCAATCTGTCCCTGGAGGACTGGATGGAGTGGCAACACTTCCTGTTGGGCTTGGAGTGATGGAATAATAACGTGTGTGTGTGTACGCACGCACGCTCGGGCGTGTTTGTGCATGCGACTCCACTTTCAATCCTACACTGCACCAACCACTGACATCCCTATCTCCCTCCTGCGGCAAATCCACAGAACAGTTTATTTGTGTTCTATCCATTCAGTTAAGTCAGGCCTACGCTAATCATATCAAATCAAATCAAATTTTATTGGTCACATGCGCCGAATATCAGTAGCATTATAAGCACTAACGTTGGGTGTGACTGGGCATGCTATTACTGTGAGAATCTTAAAATGCTTCAGGGCTCACATACAGTGAGGCTGTTGAAGGGCACACATTGTCACATAGTGTGTAATGTCAAATTTATGAAGGTGCCTTGTCTGGGGAATAGCACTTCATTATCTTTTGCTGATAACTGAAGTGAAGAAACAGACCGATGCCTGAAGTCAGCATACTGTAACCTCAGAAGATTATGTGCATGGTAGAGTACTGCAATGATTTCTGCTGAAAGGCCTGCCTGCAATTATACAGCTGAAGCAGCATCAACTTTCTGTCACCAACGAAACCACACACACACACACACACACACTTCCTCTTCATGAACCATAGACCCTTTCCTCCCAATTTTGTCACTTACTGTATATATATACAACTTTCTTGTGCCCCCTCTTCTCTCTCACTCTTTCTTTCTTACATTCTTTCTCCTCTCTCCTCATTTACTCTATCCCATCCCTCTCGCACTCTCTCCACAGTTTAACATTAGCATAATGGGAAAAAATTGGGCCAGATTGGCCCTCACAGGGATTGTGCTGGTTTATGGGGTGCTAGCTGATTGCCTGAGCTGAAGGGAGACTGTCATCAACACTGAAGGCGCCTTAACTGTGACAGCTGGACTGAGATCTGAGCAGTGTTAAGAAGAGAACATAAACATTTAAAAAGTAATATGTTTTGTCTCTAATGCAAACTAGAAAGGGGGGAGAGGAGAGCGAGCAAGTGAGCATTTTTGTCCCATACACCATAATGGTGGGATATGAGTGAGTCATGAAATGGGAGCGGAGGGACATTGAATGGAGATCTACGTGGATGTTTGACGGAGTCGTCCTCATACTTGGTTGTGGTAGATGGTGTAAGAGAGTGAGACGCAACAACCGTCAAGACAACACCTTTTGCCTGGTTCCATATCTGTTTGTGCTGTCTTTGGCATGACAATGATCATAGCTAGTTGGCTATACAAATAGCACAAACAGATCTGGGACCAGGCTAGCGAATGTTGACAAAGCCTTCAACAGTCTCCTAGTAGGAAGTCCATCAGCCACCACTTCCCCGTCTCTGACACCAGAGGCTGAGAGCCTGGTCCCACAGCGCTGCAGTACTGTGCGGGTCACACAAACTTAACCTCAGCCTTTTCAGCAGTGTGCCCCAGCCGCATGGCTCTTTAGTTCCACCTGGGGAGAGCACCTGAGGAGAATGCAGCTTTAAGCTTTACTCGGCTGCATCAAGTCGCCTTACTGGGTCTATTTCTTGGTCAGTTTGACCTAAAGCAGAATGTGTTAACCCAGCAGGACTGAGAGGAGTCACAGAGGCAGGTTAAAGAGCTTACTTTAACAACAGCCTCTTTGCAGTAGGATGACCAGACCAGACCAGGCACTATCTTGGTCAGCTCTGAGCTTCGTACGGATGGAACTTAGGACCCCATTCAATCAAATCATACTGATTTTGTGAGAAAGAAAAATACATAAAACAATTTAACAAGGGTTGAAAGGGGATATTAATTCCTTTCTTGCAGACATGGACACATTTTATGTTCCTCCTAACAGTATAATCAACTTATTCGAGCCCAACTAACAGACTAATAGTTAAAGGGAAAAAACTCAGAGTATATCATCTCTAGTAGGAATATCTGAATAAGAAGAGAGAAAGCTAAGCGAATTTTGTGAATTTTCATATTAGTTATTAGTGATAGTTTTTTTTCTCCCAAATGATAGGCTGTTTAAGGCAGCTAGGGGAGTCTGGTCATGCAGTGATGATTACGCCTGTGTGTGTGTTTGGGTTTACTATCCTTGTGGGGACCAGAAGTCCTCACAATGATAGTAAAACAAGGAAAGTTCGGACAAGTGGGGACATTTCGCTGGAAAAAGGCTATTTTAGGTTTGGTTTAGGGTTAGGGTTACAATTAGGGTTAGATTTAGGGGTTAGGAGTTATGGATAGGGGTTAAGGTTAGGGTTAAGGAAAATAGGATTTTGAATGGGAATCAATTGCTTGGTCCCCACAAGGATACTAAAACAAACGTGTGTGTTATTATATAGCATAACGTGAAAATTGACGAGGGAGAGATGAGAAAGAAAGGCAGAGGATGAAAGACCGAGGAAGAATTGTTTGTGTGTGTGATGGAAATACAGTGTCTAGCAGCTGCAGCTTCAAATGAACACTTTACATTCAGTGATATTCAAGCATACAGTTGAAGTCGGAAGTTTACATACACTTAGGTTGGTCATTAAAACTCGTTTTTCAACCACTCCACAAATGTCTTGTTAACAAATTATAGTTTTGGCAAGTCGGTTAGGACATCTACTTTGTGCATGACACAAGTAATCTTTGCAACAATTGTTTACAGACAGATTATTTCACTTATAATTCACTGTATCAGAATTCCAGTGGGTCAGAAGTTTACATACACTAAGTTGACTGTGCCTTTAAACAGCTTGGAAAATTCCAGAAAACGATGTCATGGCTTTAGAAGCTTCTGATAGGCTAATTGACATCATTTGAGCCAATTGGAGGTGTACCTGTGGATGTATTTCAAGGCCTACCTTCAAACTCAGTGGTTCTTTGCTTGACATCATGGGAAAATCAAAAGAAATCAGCCAAGACCTCAGAAGAAAATTGTAGACCTCCACAAGTCTGGTTCATCCTTTGGAGCAATTTCCAAACGCCTGAAGGTACCACGTTCATCTGTACAAACAATAATACGAAAGTATAAACACCATGGGACCACGCAGCCGTAATACCGCTCAGGAAGGAGACACGTTCTGTCTCCTAGAGATGAACGTACTTTGGTGCGAAAAATGCAAATCAATCCAAGAACAACAGCAAAGGACCTTGTGAAGATGCTGGAGAAAACAGGTACAAAAGTATCTATATCCACAGTAAAACGAGTCCTATATCGACATAACCTGAAAAGCCGCTCAGCAAGGAAGAAGCAACTGCTCCAAAACCGCCATAAAAAAGCCAGACTACGGTTTGCAACTGCATATGTGGACAAAGATCGTACCTTTTGGGGAAATGTCCTCTGGTCTGATGAAACAAAAATAGAACTGTTTGGCCATAATGACCATCGTTACGTTTGGAGGAAAAGGGCGTGCCTTGCAAGCCGAAGAACACCATCCCAACCGTGAAGCACGGGGGTGGCAGTATCATGCTGGGGTGGTGCTTTGCTGCAGGAGGGACTGGTGCACTTCACAAAACAGATGGCATCATGAGGAAGGCAAATTATGCGGATATATTGAAGCAACATCTCAAGACATCAGTCAGGAAGTTAAAGCTTGGTCGCAAATGGGTCTTCCAAATGGACAATGACCTCAAGCATACTTCCAAAGTTGTGGCAAAATGGCTTAAGGACAACAAAGTCAAGGTATTGGAGTGGCCATCACAAAGCCCTGACCTCAATCCTATAGAAAATGTGTGGGCAGAACTGAAAAAGTGTGTGCGAGCAAGGAGCCCTACAAACCTGACTTCGTTACACCAGCTCTGTCAGGAGGAATGGGCCAAAATTCACCCAACTTATTGTGGGAAGCTTGTGGAAGGCTACTCGAAACGTTTGACCCAAGTTAAACAATTTAAAGGCAATGCTACCAAATACTAATTGAGTGTATGTACACTTCTGATCCACTGGGAATGTGATGAAAGAAATCCGACTTCAACTGATGTGAAATACAATGTAGACTCATTTGTTCGGTTATAATGACTATAGTGAAATATCGTTGTGTAGTTCATAGAATTATAGGCTTACCGTATTGTTTTAGTGTAGTTTGGAGCTGAGTATAGTCTAGTCTAAAGAAGCCCAGACATTACAGCGTTCTGAATTCACCAAGGTCTATCCCCTTAAGCTGAGAGAGCAGGGAAAAAGTCTTACGCACAAGTACTTCTTCAATATTTTTGCCTGAAAACCAATTCGCCAGTTAAGCATCGCTTACGCAGCCTCCTTCAAGGCCAACCAGTGGTAGGGATTTAAAACCGCAGCAGATTAAGGCGTGAAACAACTGAAGCCTACTTTCATAAACTCAGCACTCCTTTCAACTAAGAATATCCAACGTCATGCATACGAAATAAAAAATACCTCAGTAGAGGAAAACATCTGTTTTGTCATCCTCGTGTTTCTATGTGACGACTGGCTTGAATCAGTGATTAATAAAAGGACATTCATTTTCTCTCACAGACTGGAGTTTTATCTGTAATGATGTCTATGTGGTGATAGCCTTGGGCATTCAGACAGGGCATTTAAATACGTCTACGTTGCTTAGGTAAGACTATGAGTCAGAGTTGGCACCAGCTCAGGTAATAAGGTGAACATTCCCCTGGGGTTGGTTTGGATGAAATACAGGTTGAGAAAGTCCCTTTAATGCTGTTTTGTTCACTTCTATTTCTCATTCTCCCTGTTTTGAGTACAGAGAGCCAAGTACCGTCAGTGTGATAGAAAAAATGGTGTCCAAGGACACAACCACAGAATCTCAGACTATTCTACCCAGCCTAGTCAAGACCCTTTTTTCTTTAATCTTTCATCTGCCCCTTCTCTCTCTGTCTTTTTCTTTCCTCTACTTTCTCACTTTCCAATTTCTCTCTTTTTCAATTAGCATTGGATTAGCTAAATACGTTTAATTGTGCCAGTAAAGGATGTTTTAAATTCTCTCACAAATACCAAATAGGGTACCCCGAATAGGAGCATTGGCGTGCTCTGCGTTATTCATTTAAGAGTGGAGGCATCTCCAGGCGCTTGTAAGATGGCCGTTAGCATTCCATAAAGCTTAACATAGCCTATCCATCACCTGCCAAAGCAACCCGGGAAGCAACCACTCATGTGTGCCATGGATGTCTATCGATTGGCTACTGGGGAGTGGTGGGGAGGGGCTACGGTGGTCTGGGGCCTGTAGAGAGATACGCAGGGGGGCACTGAGCCGGGACGGACGGCAATCAACACCAATCAGCATCGGAGCTTCAGCCGAGTTCTCAGCTGTATGCGTGATGGATCAAACCATATCAGTGGATTCAAGCACCGCAGCAAACGAACAGTTACGTCTCAAACTAACAACATTGTATTTAATTCCATTGTACATTATAATAAGGACAACGAACACACAAAAACGAATCTGTCCATCAAAATGTGATCCATGTTGAAAGAGTCATATAAGGTTACCATTGAAGACTGGCACACTCAAATGTAACACCAACAAAGCTCAACATTAACCCTCATTAACCATACTGTATAGCCTAATTCATAAACAGATATAAACAACAAGAAGAGGACAGAGAGGTCAGTGTCTTCACAAGCTTTGCTCAGAGCTTCAAGCTGATCCTGCAAGGCATTAAAAAGAGCCGTTAAAAAGTCTCCAATCTCTTTTTAGCACCCGGGGAAAATTTAAAAAGCTATTGGGTCAGTTCAGGGCTGCAGCTAACAAGCTCCTGTGAGACCCATTGGTGGAGAGCAGACGGAGAATGGTCAAACGTGTCAGTCGATGTTATACCAGAGAAAAGATTAATGTGGAAAATGCTGTGGCGTAAAAAAAACCCAGCTCTGGCTTTCCAAGAAGACTAATGCATAACGAGACAGAGTATTGAACCCAAACGTCGAAATGACTGCATGTGCGTTATGCAACCCAGCCAAGGCATCACAGTGAACCATACCACTCATATCTCAACCAGGGCTTGAATTGAGGGGGAACATAGGGGGGACCAAGTTCCCAAACCTATTTGGAATTGTTTTTGAGCTGAATTTCAATGAATTCTACAGCGGTGAGATCTCGGAGTGATATTTTTCTAATTCCAACCCTAATCTCAACCAATACTGACACTAGAATGACGACCATGACACACAGTGTGTTATAAAGTGGATGCAGATACTCTTGGATTGCTGCGTACAATGAGTGACAAGACTGACATTATCACCATGTATTTGATAAAAACGCTACAAAAGAGTATCTCTAGTCAAGAGAAAAACAAAATATGCCTTTTGAAAAGGCAAAGAGTCACCCTTGTCATTTCCAGCTGAGGGCATACAAGCCCACAGAAATAGAATCACTACAACAGGATTAGCTGGTCCATCCATTACAGTATCATTGACTTTATTGGAAAATCCTGTTTTAGGGCTTGTATTTCTATGAACGAGCCATCAGGAAACGCCAACATCATGTAGTATTAAGTTGCTTTATGAATAGGTTAAACCACAGCACCCTATCCTACATCAGACAGTGGTGACATTTACTGTCCTGTCTTTCCAATTAGGGTTACAGTCACACTCGCGGAGTGGAGATGTCTCTGTTAGGTCTTGTGGGTTTCATAACCACGTCTTTATAACAATTCAATAATGATGAGACAGGAGACAGGAATCAGTTCAACCATTTATCTGGAACGTGACAAAGTAGGTCGAAGCTTGTGCGTAGCACTCTCTTCATGAGTAGCGATGCAGGCGAAGCCTTGGTGGTTGCGTGAGGTGTGTTCCTGTTGGATAGCAGGAAGCTGTTCAACTGTTGGTGCAGTGTCGTTTGACCCTGAGACTCTCTTAAGGAATGTTTCATGGCCTGTACGAACCTCTCCGCCAGCCCATTGACAGATGGATAATACGGTGTGGACCTGATTTGCTGTACGCCATTCGCCTGTAGGAACGTGGCCATTTCTAGGGACACTAGCTGCGGTCCGTTGTCGCTAACGAGTTGGAGTGGCGATCTGAATCAACTGAAAACTTCTCCAAGCTTCTTGATGGTCTTCTCTGGAGTAGTAATGCCTTGCCATGCCTCCTCCGGCCAATCCTACAGATGAAGAGGTGCAAGTTGAGGTACGTTGCGAACCTTCTGACATGAGGAACAAGCTTTTGCATTCTCCTCAATGCTTCCATCCAATCCAGGCCACCAGAAGTAGCTTCATGCAATTTATTTCATGCGAACCATTCCACAATGTGTTGCAACACTGGTTTCCTCAGCGAAGGCGGAATGATCACTCTCCTCCCCCACAGCAGACAACCGGACTGTACTGACAGCTCAGTTCTCGTGGAAAGGTAATGTTTAAGTTCCAGAGGATCTCCTGCGGCTTTATCTTTGATGATAATGTCCATCACTTCAGATAACACCGGGTCGTTTCTGGTGTTTCTCCGCACTTGTGTTGAAGTGACTAGTGCGTTTTCCACTGTCTGAAGTAGAAGATGTACACTTGGCGTGACTCTGGCTTGACCACAGGTAGTGGTAACCTGAAAAGTCCATCTTCGTTGCAGTGCAGTTCTGACTTGCGATACTTGATGTCATAGATGTGTGCTGAAAACAACGAAGCCCACCTTTTGCATTCTGCTTGCAGCAAGTGATGGAATCCCAGTATGCGGTCCAAAGATTCTCGTCAGCGGACGATGGGTGAACTTCCTCCCATACAGATACAGGTGAAACTTACACACTCCAAAAATAATGCCTATGGCTTGTCATTCTATCTGTGTGTAGATACTTTCTGCTTTGTTCAAAGTCCTCAATGCGAAAGCGATATGCTTCTCTTCACTGGAAGCAATGATATATGATATACGTGGTCCTCTGTAGCTCAACTGGTAGAGCACGGCGCTTGAAACGCCAAGGTAGTGGGTTCGAGCCCCGGGACCACCCATACACAAAAAAATGTATGCATGCATGACTGTAAGTCGCTTTGGATAAAAGCGTCTGCTAAATGGCATATTATTATTATTATATGGGACACAACTGCTCCCACACCATATGGACTAGCATCACAAGCTAGTTGGATGGGCAATGACGGGTCGAAGTCTGTCAGTGCCTCAGATTTCAGTAGTGTTTCCTTCGTTTTCACGAATGCTTCCTCTTATGTGCCACTTGTGTGTCACGACAGTCAGCAGCTTCATTGACTTTTCATCCACATGCATCTGCAGGTAGGCTTGGGAGAGGTACATTTAGCTGAACTTTTGACCCCCAGCTAAGCCCGCGAAAAGGTCTTCGATGTGTGGTAGCGGATACTGCTCAGCGGACAACACAGGGTTAACTGTGACTCTAAAGTCTCCATATATCCTGATTCCACCATCCTTCTTAAGGACTGGTACGATGGGTGTAGCCCATTCACTCATGCTGACCGGACTTTGTTCTTGACTGGAGCGGCCAAGTCAGCCTCGACTTTTGGTCTGATAGCATAAGGTACGGGTCGTGCTTTCATAAACTTTGGTTTTGCTGTCTGGCTTAATGCAAAGCTTCTCTGTAATGTATTTCATGCTACCCAGCTCTCCATTAAAGGCCTGTGTCTCCATGTGTCATTGCTCGCACTGATGGCCAGTACAGTGTGATTTTCTCCAACCACAAACGTCCCAGTAGTGATGGATAGTCTCCTTTCCCGACGTAGAGTGGCAGCTTTTCAGTTTGTCCGTTTAACTGAACTGTGAACTTAGTGATGCCTCTCACAACAACAGATTCACCTGTGTAAATCTTTAACATGATGTGTGGTGGCTGAAGTGGAAGGTGTTGCAGTGTCTTTTTGTAGACTGTGTCTGACACAAGATACAGCTGCCCCTGTGTCAATCTCCATACGCACCAGCTGCTCTTCTAGCAAGGGAGAGACATAGTAGCCGTGCGGCCCCCAGCAACAGTCAATATATTCAGTGTGACTTTCTTGTCTGATGAGTCACTCACCTCAGTGTTCTCCTGCTCAACAGTGTGAACATGTCTCTTTTTCTTTCGTTGGAATGTCTCTTTCTTGTTTTCAGTCTTTGATGTTTTCTCTGAGCTCTTTTTGCTATTTTTCGCTCGATGTGGCCCTTTTTACCACAGGCTCTGCAATCCATGTCCTTACACCAGCATGTAGATGCCTGATGTTCCACTTTGCCAAAGCGGAAGCATGTGGCTCGATTTCCTTGTCTCTGATTTTCAATTGCAACTCAGTGCACTTTTCCTGATGGACTCAACTGCTGTGCCTCTTTAGCAGCTAGTTCCATGGACACACTGACTTCAATGGCGTTTGCCAAGGTCAGATTACTTTCAGTCAATAGTCTGTTTTGTTCATTTAGAACATTTATATTTTTGTCATTTAGAAGCCACTCTTATCATTAAACTCACAGTAAACTCTTAGAAAAATGGTGCTGTCTAGAACCTAAAATGTTTTTGGTTCTAGGTAGAGCGCTTTTGGTTCCAGGTAGAATCATTTTGGGTTCCGTGTAGAACCCTTTCCACAAACTGTCCAATGTTTCCAACAATTCCAGATTTGTTTTTGTTTCTCAAAAGGCTCCTGATTGTCACTCATATTGTCCTCAACCATGGCAATGTTCTGTTCTGCCACGGCAATATTTTCCTCAGTCACGTGATCTTCATTCACTTCACGCACGGACGTTTCCTCTTCACGTTCGCTCATTTAATAGTTCATTCCACCCCACTGGGCACAAACTGGTTGAATCAACGTTGTTTCAACATATTGTGATGTGGAATATATGTGGGAAATGCATTGGATTTGAAAAGACGTATCAACATGAACTGAAACACAGGATTATGTCAGGATTGTAACCAATTCTCAACATACATTAGACATTTGTACCGTCAGATCATCAATGTTATATCCACTATCAGAAAAAAACAAAAGGCTGGGCAGCACCTCCTGGAGAGTTGATATATCTACAGCTAATCATCTGGTCTCACAGCCAGGATTTTAACCAAGCCCAGCCCTGCTTAGCTTTAATATTTGTCAGTGACTACTACCAATGTGCTATCGTGAGATTGATTATTGAGAGGTCTCTTAATAATTAAATATATTCATTTATGCTATCGAAGTCATTCCAAATGGTAGATTTAAGAAAGCAAATAAAATTTAACCATACTTTATAAGTCATATATCATCAATGAAGCTATTTAGGCCTATAGGCAACTGCCAAAATAAAATAAACACCAACATGTCTTAATAGGGCGTTGGGCCACAACGAGCAGCCAGAATAGCTTAAATGAGCCTTGGCATAGATTCTACAAGTGTCTGGAACTCTATTGGAGGGATGCGACACCCTATTTCCACAAGGAATTACATCTGTTGAAGGCGCCACTCCAGAATTTCCCATAAGTGTTCAATAGGGTTGAGATCTGGTGACAGACACACACAAACACACACCTAGTAATGTTACGTTTGATACCGGAGCTCCGAGGCATGCATCAAAATCGCTAAGCAGTGTACTTCGAAGCAGTGTGCCGATGCCGGTGTCACTTCATCAGATGCACATGATCCATGATGTCTGACGCTTTGTTTTGTCGAACAACCACCTAATTGGTTTGGTATTGAGTTGGTAGAACACAAATAGGCTACGCTGCGCACACGCCACGGAGTGTGGGACATCATCTATAACAATTTGGCTGCTCCAAATTCTTTTGACCAGCAGGTGCCACAAGTGTGCATTGTGTTGATCAAAGCCTAGAGTAATGAACCTATTTTCGACACAATTGGCTGGAAAACCTCAATGCTTAAGGAAGCTTAATTTCCCCATAACTACACACACCCTTTAAACCCCCTATGCTCCTTTGAGACCCCTCTTTCAAAGTCACCTAGATCTCTTCTTCTAGCCATGGTACCCAAAATAAGGGAAATGGGCATTTTTATACATGACCCTAAGCATAATGGGATGTTAATTGCTTAATTAACTCAGGAGCCACACCTGTGTGGAAGCACCTGCTTTCAATATACTTTGTATCCCTCATTAACTCGTGTTTTCTTTTTTTTGGCAGTTACATATATATAGCATTTGCAAAGTCATGAACAGCTATTGTTTCAATTCAACACAGGGTTCAACTACAAATAGACAATAAATATAGGCCTAGGGTTTCAAGCTTTGGTTGATTTAAAATGTTATCTTCAAGTTAATCATTAATATGTTGGATTCACGTCTCCATCTCAACCAACAATCTAAGTGAAAGAATATGACTAAATCAAATCAAACTTGATTTAAAGTGAATTTATAGTTTGATTAGATTAAGTCCTATTCTTTAACTTAGATTGTTGGTTGAGCTGGAGACGTGAATCCAACATATCAATTATTAATTTGTAGACAAACTGGATATTGAATTGTGTTTGGTTGTCAATGCAACCAAATATCAACATTCGAAGGAGATGTATCTTCTGCTTGGATAGTTCCATCTGTGCAACTGACTTATACTGGCTTTAATTTTCTGTTTGTCTACAAATTAATAATTGATATGTTGGATTCACATTTCAATCTCAACCAAAAATCTAAGTTAAAGAATAAGACTAAATCTAATCAAATCAAACTATAAATGCACTTTAAATAAAGTTTGATTTGATTTCACTTAGATTTTTGGTTGAGATGGAGACGTGAATCTCGCTAGCTAGCATGACTATGCACTTGGCTTTGCTAGCAATACACTGTGCTAACATTAGCCTAGACTGTACCAACAAAATAAAAGTTTTAAACTTGTAAAAACAGAATAGTCGGTTCAGACTTACTCGTCACCAATCTTTTGTTATATCTCGTGGGTTTCATAACCACGTCTTTATAACAATTCAATAATGATAAGACATGAGATAGGAATCAGTTCAACCATTTATCTGGAACGTGACATCTCAACATTCAACACGATGATGCTTTGCACTTACAAGGTAAGTATGGAGGTATGAAAGGTACAACCTTAATATACAACCGTCTCACTGAGATTTTTATATAGCATGGGCCTCACATACAATGAGCTTCATATTACATGAGCCTCACATTGCATAACCATCAAGTCGCAGTGTTGTAGCCATGACTCGATGACTGTTCCATTTCACATTGAGCGTCTCTCATACTTATGTATTATGACAGCATGTTTCAGTGCATATGAATTTGAGGATACAGTATATTATTAATGTGAGGGTATATTTGTATAACTGTAAGATTGTCTTACCTGTTGTGGGGTGAAGTAGAAGCAATTGAGGTCCATAGCAAGACATGGAAGAGAAAAGAAAACACATTTCAGATTAGATTAAATGGGGATAAATGAATGTTATTTCTATCTTAATGTCATTGGTAATGCTGAATTTATGGTGAGGGGCGCTGAATTAGAGCTAATGAAAGATGTGTTCCCTGACTGACCCTTTGAATTGCAGTGTTTATCTAATAAATGCTTCAGAGAGGTTGAGTTACTGATGTAGGAAATATTTACATTTTAGCAGACGCTCTTATCCAGAGTGACATACAGTAGTGAATGCATACATTTTCATAATTTGTTTTGTACTGGTCCCCCGTGGGAATCAAACCCACAACGCTGGCATTGCAAGCGCCATGCTCTACCAACTGAGCCACACAAGATCATAACAGGAGATATCATTTCCGATGTAACAGGAGATGTCATTTCCGATGACTCCAGAAATAAATATACTCTTGTGGATTAAAGTAATTTGATTTGTAGCACACACAAATATACACACACACACATGCACATGCAGACACACGCACAGACACCCAAAAGGTGTCGCCAAATTAAATACATGAATTGAGACAAAAACTGCTTGACTCAATGATCAGTAGAGATCATATGTTTGGAGTCCCACTGACAAAACAATTCACTAAATAGGCCTTATTGTTGCCCGCAGGATTGCCTGTATTTCCCAGGCTTTTATTTTCCTTCCATTTCCATCAGATAGCCACAGACCACTTGTTGCTGAGGAGAGTGTTTCTGTCTGTCAATGGGCTTGTGATGTAAACTGTCAGTTCAATGTGTCGCCAGGGAAGGGGACGGGGTAGTTTATATGGGTTACGGTTGCCGGGTGCTGACGTCTATCTGGCTACTGCTGTCGGAACAGACAGGCCTGCCCTGTTGGGTAAACATGGGATACACACACACACACACTTCCAGACCCCCAGGGCTGTTCTCACCCTCTGTTTCTGTTATATCTAGCAGTGTTGCAATACGGTCTTGAGTCCGGTCTCGAGACCACATATTGAGTGTCTCAGTGTCGGATATTTTTTTACTTGGTCTTGACTCGGTCTTTGACAGTGAGGACTCATAATTAATTCCAGAGACCAGCGGAGTAAAAATAAAATCATAATTATCAACTTCCAAACACAGAACGCATAAACCACTTCGCCAGGCCAAATACAGCGCATTCGGAAAGTATTCAGACCCCTTGACGTTTTCCACATTTTGTTACGTTACAGCCTTATTCTAAAATGGATTAAATTGTTTTCCCCCCCTCATCAAGCTACACACAATACCCCATAATGACAAAGCAAAAACAGGTTTTTAGAAAATGTTGCAAATGCACTAAAAATAGAGAACTGATATCACATTTACATATGTATTCAGAACCTTTACTTTGTTGAAGCACCTTTGGCAGCGATTACAGCCTTGAGTCTTCTTGGGTATGACCCTACAAGCTTGGCACACCTGTATTTGGGGAGTTTCTCTCATTCTTCTCTGCAGATCCTCTCAAGCTCTGTCAGGTTGGATGGGGAGCGTCGCTGCACAGCTATTTTCAGGTCTCTCCAGACATATTCGATCTGGTTCAAGTCCGGGCTCTGGCTGGGCCACTCAATGACATCCAGAGACTTGTCCCGAAGCCACTCCTGCGTCTTAGCTGTGTGCTTAGGGTTGTTGTCCTGTTGGAAGGTGAACCTTCACCCCAGTCTGAGGTCCTGAGCGGTCTGCAGCAGGTTTTCATCAAGGATCTTTCTGTACTTTACATTTTTCCCTCGATCCTGACTAGTCTCCCAGTCCCTGCCACTGAAAAACACCCCCACAGCATGATGCTGCCACCACCATGCTTCACCGAAGAGATGGTGCGATGTTTCCTCCAGACATGACGCTTGGCATTCAGGCCAAAGAGTTTAATCTTGGTTTCATCAGACCAGAGAGTCCTTTAGGTGCCTTTTGGCAAACTCTAAGTGGGCTGTGTCTGGCCACTCTACCATAAAGGCCTGATTGGTGGAGTGCTGCAGAGATGGTTGTCCTTCTGGAAGGTACTCCCATCTCCACAGAGGAACTCTGGAGCTCTGTCAGAGTGGCCACCGGGGTCTTGGTAACCTCCCTGACCAAGGCCCGTCTCCCCTATTGCTCAGTTTGGCAGGGCGGCCAGCTGTAGGAAGAGTCTTGGTCATTCCAAACTTCTTCCATTTAAGAATGATGGAGGCCACTGTGCTTTAGGGGACCTTCAATGCTGCAGACATTTTTTGGTAACCTTCCCCTGATCTGTACCACGACACAATCCTGTCTCGCAGCTCTACGGACAATTCCTTCGACCTCATGGCTTGGTTTTTGCTCTGACATGCACGTCAACTGTGGGACCTTATATACACAGGTGTGTGCCTTTCAAAATCATGTCCAATCAATTGAATTTACCACAGGTGGACTCCAATCAAGTTGTAGAAACATCTCAAGGATGATTACAGGAAACAGGATGCACCTGAGCTCAATTTCGATTCTCATAGCAAAGGGTCTGAATACTTACACTACCAGTCAAACGTTTGGACACACCTACTAATTCAAGGGTTTCTCTTTATATTTGACTCTTTTTTACGATGGAGAATAATAGTGAAGACATCAAAACTATGAAATAACACATCTGGAATCATGTGGTAACCAAAAAAGTGTTAAACAAATCAAAATATTTTATATTTGAGATTCTTCAAAAAGCCACTCTTTGCCTTGATGACAGCTTTGCACACCCTTGGCATTCTCTCAACCAGCTTCATGAGATAGTCACCTGGAATGCATTTCAATTAACTGGTCTGCCTTCTTAAAAGTTAATTTGTTGAATTTCTTCCTTCTTTGAGCCAATCAGTTGTGTTGTGACAAGGTAGGGGGATATACAGAAGATAGCCCTATTTGGTAAAAGACCAAGTCCATATTAAGGCAGAACAGCTCAAATAAGCAAAGAGAAACAACAGCCCATCCTTACTTTAAGACATGAAGGTCAGTCAATACGGAACATTTCAATAACTTTTAAAGTTTCTTCAAGTGCAGTCACAAAAACCATCAAGCGCTATGATGAAACTGGCTCTCATGAGGACCGTCACAGGAATGGAAGACCCAGAGTTACCTCTGCTGCAGAGAATAAGTTCATTGAGTTATCAGCCTAAGATATTGCAGCCCAAATAAATGCTTCACAGAGTTCAAGTAACAGACACATCTCAACATCAACTGTTCAGAGGAGACTGTGTGAATCAGGCCTTCATGGTCGAATTGCTGCAAAGAAACCACTACTAAAGGACACCAATAATAAGAAGAGACCTGCTTGGGCCAAGAAACACGAGCAATGGACATTAGACCGGTGGAAATTTGTCATTTGGTCTGGAGTCCAAATTGTAGATTTTTTGTTCCAACTGCCGTGTCTTTGTGAGACACGGTGTGGGTGAACGGATGATCTCTGCATGTGTTTTTCCCACTGTAAAGCATGGAGGAGGAGGTGTTATGGTGTGGGGGTGCTTTGCTGGTGACACTGTCTGTGATTTATTTAGAATTCAAGGCACACTTAACCAGCATGGCTACCACAGCATTCTGCAGTGATTCGCCATCCCATCTGGTTTGGGCTTAGTGGGATTATCATTTGTTTTTCAACAGGACAATGACCCAACACACCTCCAGGCTGTGTAAGGGCTATTTTACCAAGATGGAGAGTGATGAAGTGTTGCATCAGATGACCTGGCCTCCCCAATCCCCCGACCTCAACCCAATTGAGATGGTTTGGGATGAGTCGGACTGCAGAGTGAAGGAAAAGCAACCAACAAGTGCTCAGCATATGTGGGAACTCCTTCAAGACTGTTGGAAAAGCATTCCAGGTGAAGCTGGTTGAGAGAATGCCAATAGTGTGCAAAGCTGTCATCAAGGCAAAGGGTGGCTATTTGAAGAATCTCAAATTAGAAAATACATTTAGATTTTTCTAACACTTTTTGTTTTCTACATGATTTCATATGTGTTATTTCATAGTTTTGATGTCTTCACTATTATTCTACAATGTAGAAAATATTAAAAATAAAGAAAAACCTTGGAATGAGTAGGTGTGTCCAAACTTTTGACTGGTACTGTATGTAAATAAGGTATTTCTGTTTTTAATTGTCACGGTTTCGGCCGAGGCTGCTCCTCCTCCTGGTTCGGGCAGGCTTCGGCGGTCGTCGTCCCCGGAGTACTAGCTGCCACCGATCTATGTTTCATGTTCGTTTGGTTTTGTCTTGATGTTGTACACCTGTGTCTTGTTAGTCCTCGTTAGTGTCCTATTTAGTTCTCGTTGTGTGTGTTTGTCTTTGTGTGTGATTGCTCTTCTGTTTTGTGTTGGAGCTACGTACTTCCCTCCAGTGTTTTGGAGAGGTTTTTCGCACATGTTAGTGCGCCGTTTGTTTGACGCCTGTGTGCGCCGTTACTTCGCCTTCAGGCTTATTGTGCTTATGTTCTACGTGAATATTGCACTAAAGTCTTTTGGACTGAGGTTCTGCGTCCTGCGCTTGATTCATGCACCACACCCACCTTCAGCACCCTTTGACATTAATTTTCATAAATTTGCTAAAGTTTCTAAAATCTGTTTTTGCTTTGTCATTATGTGGTATTGTGTGTAGATTGATGAGGAAGAAAATCTATTTAATCCATTTTAGAATAAGGTTATAAAGTAACAAAATGTGGAAAAAGGGAAGGGGTCTGAATACTTTCCGAATGCGCTGTATATCATGAAACATTCATATCTTATCACCTATTGAAACCTGGGCTTTCTACTTTTTATTTTTTGTTTGTATTTTAAAAAGAAAATTGGGGGGCTTTCTACTTTACTGGACTTTCTACTTTACTCGTAACATTACTGTACTTTATTTTCGTTGAAAATATCCACAAACTTTGTCGCGCTCGTCAGAATTTCCTTGATTCACTGGTAGGAAAGAGTGGGAGAAATTGTTTAAAAGTTCTGCGCTCACTATTAAAGGGAGACTGGAGGAAATTGTATGTAGACATGTTTGCACAGTGGCGAACCATGGCTATTGGACCCATGCCTTCAGTGGGGCGAAAAAATCTTCCAACACGTTGTACAAAACTCAAGAATCTAGAAAAAAAGCAGAAACATAGTATCACTTCATGCACCCAACTGAATCAAACAGGGCTGAGCCGAGCTTTGGGATGACACTCACACAGAGACAGCACCAGCACAGATAATGCTACCAGCAACAACAACCACACTGCTTACACAACCTATGGTAGCCTAACACCATCACTGACACACTATCACCAAACGCGACAACAGTGATACATCAAAGCATGTGTGTGACAGGCTCATGATGCTGAAAGAACAGCTATTTATTTTGTACATAGCAGGGCTGATAGAAAGATAGCAGTTAGACACAGCATGATGCTAAAGAATAAGCAGCCCATTCACTCTGACATGATAAGCCAGTAGGTCCCAATCATAAGAATACAAAACCCAATCATTAGTCTAAGCATTTCCCAAACTAAATGTAGAACTATTACTTCCCATTGCAAACATATTTTTTTGCACACAATGTGAAAGTTTAAATGCAACATTGTTTCACACACAGTTACTGTATTTTCAAAGAGATGGCTAACAACAGCAAGCGAGCTGCAGTAAAAAACACAGTTCCACTCACCAGATGATGATCATTTGAAACTTAACTTATTGTTGGAAGTTCATCTTGAAAAGGGCGAAGCTAACAAATTAGCAACAACATCCTCATCGATAACACCTGCTGCAGCCGCTGCAAACTAGCCTACAACAAAAGCTAGCTAGACTGTGGGAAAACCACTGCTCGCTATTGCGCAGTGACCTGTCGGCCTTCGAGAAGCTAGAAGTTTCAATACATTTTCTGATGGCCTAGCTTCGAACTGTAACCAGTGCCTGCAACCTGGTTCAGGTTATCAGTCAACCTACCAGGGTAGTTACAAACAGTACAGGAATTAAATCATCAACATGTATTGATCACATCTTTACTAATGCTGCAGAGATTTGTTTGAAAGCAGTATCCAAATCAATTGGATGTAGTGATCACAATATAGTAGCCATATCTAGGAAAACCGAAGTTCCAAAGGCTGGGCCTAATATTGTGTATAAGAGGTCATACAATACGTTTTGTAGTGATTCCTATATTGTTGATGTAAAGAATATATGTTGGTCCGTGGTGTGTAATGAGGAGCAAACAGACACTGCACTTGACACATTTATGAAATTGCTTATTCCAGTTACTAATAAGCTTGCACCCATTAAGAAAATGACTGTAAAAACTGTCAGATCCCCATGGATTGATGAGGAATTGAAAAATGGTATGGTTGAGAGGGATGTGCCACTGGCTTTGAGTAAAGCCAGAGTGTCTATGTATGTGAATGACTCAACACTATACATGTCAGCTACTACAGCGACTGAAATCTTTCCATGGCGCTGGAGGGGACATAATGTTGCTGCTACCGTCTCTTATGACCGAAAATAGCTTCTGGACATCAGAACAGCAATTACTCACCTTGAACTGGACAAATAATTTTTATTTTATGAGTCGGACGAGAGGGATTTGCTCCAGCCACCCGACAGGGCCCTCATCCCCGTAATTCGCAGTAGAAAGAAAAGGAGATATCGCGGAAGGAGATCGGGTGTCACGGTTCAGACAGACGACAAGAGGACCACAATTGCGTCACACCAGAAAGTTTATTAAAACTAAAGGGGAAAGGGAAGTAGGGAGTGAGTGAAGGCTCCAGGGGTTATCCCGTCCAATGTGCTGGATCTGTGCCCCCCCCCAGTGGCAGCGATGCGTCCGATGACGCCGGTGGTTGGTGGTCCAGAAGTCCTGGGGGGGGAGGAAACACAGACACAACGGGGCGGATGAAACAAGGCAGAAGTACAGTTCAAGGGAAATCCAAAATACGTTGTAGCAAGGCAGAAGGCTGGTCAGAGTTACCGGGGTCGAAGAGTAGTCAGGAGTCGTAATGGCAGAAAGCAGGTCTGGTTTTCCTGGGGCAGAAGAGTATCCAAGAATCAGGCAGGTCCGGGGTCACAAAACAAGGGTGAGCCAGAAGCGCGAGCACACAGGTTCCGGGGTGTGAGCTTTGCAGACGATCTGACAAAGGAGAGCTGAAAGACAGGACTTTAAATACTGGGAGAGGTTAGTGGGTAATGCAGCGCAGCTGGCAGAGTAATTAGAGCCGAGCAGAGCAGGGACAGGTGGCGCTAGTTAGGCTGAGTAGAGAGAGAGAGATGAGCAGAGTGGAAGATAGTGGAAACACATTAAGGTGGTAACCCGGTGGAGTGAGAGGGCTCATGACAGAACCCCCCAAGGGACGGCCCCAGAAGTCCCAAGAGCAACACCACGCCGGGCGGGAGGAGGGGAGCCGGAGGAGGGCTAGAACTCCTCCGAACGGTCCCGAGCGAACGCCCTCATCCTCGGAGGAAGCCGGAGGGCCGTGGTCGGGAGATGGGACAGGTCCCGAGACAGGATCAGGCACAGGACAGGAAGCCGAGCGGGCAGGACGGTTAGGGATCCCTCTGGGGCGGCCCCCTACGGATTGCAGGTTGATCAGGATGCCGTTGGTGGAAGGCGGTGATGAGAGTCCTATCCACAATCCGACTAGCTGGCACCCAGGTCCTTTCCTCAGGTCCATAGCCCTCCCAGTCAATGAGGTACTGGAGACCCCTACCCCTCCGTCTGGACCGAAGCAGGCGGCGGACGGTGTAAACCAGACCACCATCGACGCAGCTGTGGAGGAGGAGGACAAGGCGCAGCAGGGACCAGCGGACTCTCATGAATGGGCTTAATCTTAGACACATGGAAAGTGGGGTGCACCCTCATGGAATTAGGCAGTTGGAGCCGGACAGCAGTTGGGCTAATCACTCTTATGATAGGAATGGGCCAATGAACCGAGGTGCCAACTTCTGCGACTCCACCCTGAGTGGCAGGTTCCTTGACGACAACCACACCCTTTGACCAACATGGTAGGTGGGAGCAGGGATTCTCCGACGGTTGGCCCCGGTAGTGTAGCTGGCAACGGATCTGAGAAGTGTGGCTCGGGCCTGTGACCAGGTGCGGCGACATCGACGGGCAAACGCAAGTGCAGATGGGCAAGTAACCTCCCCTTCCTGACTGGCAAATAGAGGAGGCTGGTATCCATAAACACATTGGAAAGGGGACATACCGATGGCAGAGCAGGTCAGAGAATTGTGTGCGTACTCCACCCATGTCAATTGCTGCGACCAGGAGTGGGGGTTGCGTGAAGTCATGCATCGCAGTGCCTTCTCGAGCTCCTGATTTGCCCGCTCTGACTGCCCATTGGATTGGGGATGGAATCCGGAAGTCAGACTGACTGTGGCTCCCAGCAGGTGACAGAACTCCTTCCAAAAAGCGGAGGAGAATTGTGGACCACGGTCAGAAACTACATCCTTTGGCAGTCCGTGGATCCGGAAGACGTGTTCCAGGACCACCTGGGCGGTCTCCTTGGCGGTTGGGAGCTTGGGGAGGGGAATGAAGTGTGCCATCTTGCTGAATCGGTCAACTATGGTGAGAATGACGGTCTTGCCCCTTGAAGGGGGGCAGCCCCGTGACAAAGTCAAGGGCGATGTGAGACCAGGGACGTCTGGGCACAGGCAGGGGCTGCAGCAATCCGGCTGGGGGCTGGCAGGACGACTTGTGTTGGTTGCAGATGGGGCAGGCTTGGACGAATTCCCGTACATCCTTTCTCAGAGCGGGCCACCAGAACCTCTGGGCGAGCAGGTTGTAAGTGCGGGTGGAGCCAGGGTGACAAGCTAGGCGGGAGTCATGTCCCCCACTGAACGACCTGGGACCTTAGGTTTTCGGGGACAAAAGGGCGGTCAGCTGGGCAAGTGCTGGGACCGGGCTGGTTACGGAGAGCTTCCAGCACCTGTTCCTCAACAGCCCAGGTCAGAGCTGCTGCGATGCAGGGACTTGGCAGAATCGACACAGGATCCTTGGAGGGGTTGTCATCCTTCTGGAATTGACGGGAGAGGGCGTCTGGCTTGGTGTTGCGTGATCCAGGCCGGTATGACAGAGTGAAATTAAACCTGGTAAAGAACAGGGCCCAGCGGGACTGCCTGGAGTTCAACCGTTTGGCCGTGCGGATGTACTCCAAGTTCTTATGATCGGTCCAAACGAGAAATGGAATGGTGGACCCCTCCAGCCAGTGACGCCACTCCTCCAAGGCAAGCTTCACAGCCAGCAGCTCTCGGTTCCCTATGTCGTAATTGCACTCAGAGGGGGACAACCGACGTGAGAAAAAGGCACAGGGATGGAGCTTCCTATCCTCCGCAGCCCACTGAGAAATCACAGCACCAACTCCCACATCCGAGGCGTCCACCTCCACAATGAATTGCCGGTCCACGTCAGGCATCTGGAGGATGGGAGCGGAGGTGAACCTTACCTTGAGGGTACTGAAGGCCTTGTCGGCTGCTGGGGTCCAGGTGAAGGGTTGCTTGGTGCTGGTTAGAGCAGTGAGAGGGGCAGCAACGGTACTGTAGTTCCGGATAAACTTTCTATAGAAGTTAGCAAACCCCAGAAACTGTTGCAGCTTCTTTCTGTTCTCCGGAACTGGCCATGAAGTGACTGCTGATACTTTGGCAGGATCCATTTGGATACTTCCCTCTGCCACTATGTACCCCAGGAAGGCCACTGTCTTGACGTGAAACTCACATTTCTCTGCCTTGGCGTAGAGGGAATTGTCCAGAAGACGATGAAGGACTTGCTGGACATGGCGGGTGTGTTCAGACAGGTTTCTGGAGTAGATTAAGATGTCATCCAGGTAAACGAAGACAAACTTGTTTAACATGTCCCGCAGTACATCATTCACTAGAGCCTGGAACACAGCAGGAGCATTGGTGAGGCCAAAAGGCATAACCAGATACTCGTAGTGGCCTGTTGGTGTATTGAATGCGGTCTTCCATTCATCTCCCTCCCGGATCCGCACTAGGTGGTAAGCGTTTCTGAGATCCAACTTGGTAAAAACAGTGGCTCCCTGGAGCAACTCAAAAGCAGAGGTGAGCAGAGGGAGAGGGTAACGGTTTTCACTGTGATGTCGTTGAGTCCCCTGTAGTCGATGCAGGGGGCGAAGAGATCCGTCCCTCTTCCCCCACAAAGAAGAAGCCAGCACCAGCCGGAGATGAAGATGAACGGATCAATCCTGTGGACAGAGAGTCATTGATGTAGTCCTCCATGGACCTTCTTTCAGGAGCAGACAACGAATAAAGACGGCCCCTTGGAGGGGCTGTTCCAGGGAGGAGGTCGATGGCACAGTCGTACGGTCGGTGAGGGGGCAGAGATGTGGCTCTTGCTTTGTTAAACACTTCTCTGAGACCATGGTAGCATTCTGGGACATGGGAGAGGTCAGGAGCGGAGTTAGTAGGTACTGGCCGAGGGGGTAGTGCGGCAGCAAGCAGGCAGGTTCGGTGGCAGTCCTCTCCCCACTCCCTGATCACCCCGGTCACCCAGTCGAGCTGAGGGTTGTGCCGGGCGGAGCCATGGGTAACCCAGGATGAGGGGTTGGCCTGGAGAGGGGAGCAGGTGAAACTGGATAGTTTCTTGATGGTTTCGGACAGACCCATCAAGACCGGGGCCGTGACATGAGTGACCGATCCGAGTAAGTGTCCGTCCAGTGCCCGGGCAGGAATAGGAGGTGTCAAACGGAGGTTCTCCAGTCCCAGTTGGCGTGCCAGCTTGATGTCCATTATGTTGGCTTCGCGCCAGAATCCACCAGAGCAGCCAGGGTGTGAGTTGAGTCAGAGAGGCGGAGGTGAACTTGCAGCAAGGGTTTGCGGTCGGAGGACTGGATGGTCATTGAGCTCAACCGGACTCCCCCTATGCCCGGTGAGCTTCGGCTTTTAAAGGGCAGGTTACCACACGATGTCCATCACCTCCACAATAGAGGCAGAGGTTTGAGGTGAAGCGGCGCTGGCGCTCTGCAGGAGTGAGAGAGGCTCGCCCAATCTCCATAGGCTCAGACTGATCAAGCTGACTTGGGTGAGTGGCAGTAGCTGACAGGAGCCCAGTCGGATCTCTCCGAATGCCGGTAGTTGGTGGCGCCCCCTCTCACGACGACGGGTCTGTATCCTTTTGTCGATCCGGACAGTCAGTGCGATGGCTTCATCAAGAGTGGAAGGCAGTTCATGGGAGACCAACTCGTCCTTGATATAGTCAGCCAAGCTATGGAAGAACGCGTCCCACCAACGATGGTGTGTTCCAAGAACTTCGTCTTGCCAGGGTTCGGAAGTCGATGGAATGGTCTGCGACTGTACGTCTGCCTTGTCGAATACTGAACAGTTCACGAGACGCCTCTGCGGTTGGTGAATCCAGGTCAAACACCTTCAGCATCTCCTCAGCAAACAGGTCGAAGGTTGCACATGCGGGGTTTGACGTTCGAACTCTGCTGTTCCCCAGAGTCGAGCTCGGCCCGTCAGGTGAGTGATGGCATACCCGACCCTAGCCCCCTCCGTGGCGAAGGTCCTTGGCTGCAAGGAGAACTGAAGTCGGCAGCTAGTCAGGAATGGCCGGACCTGGGTAGAATCGCCGTTGAACCGCTCGGGGTTTCCAATCTTGGGTTCCGGGCAGCGGCTGCAATGACCGGGGCAGGTAACTCGGAGGCAGGGCTGGTGGGCAGACTGGCTGGGGTAAGGTTGGTGAGGAGTTGGATGATCCTGGCGAGTTGTTGTTGCTGCTGCTGGGACTGCTGCTGGTGCTGCTGGAACTGCTGATGCTGTTGGTGGCCGACCTGAAGCAGAGAGGTGATGTCGCCGCTCATGCGGCCTAGCTCTCTCTCAGTGTGTTCCAGGCGTAGCATGGCGGTGGGTTGCTCAGGTTCTTCGGTTTCCATGTCGGGGGAAGTGTGCGCTGAGTCCATAATGGTCAGATCGTACTGTCACGGTTCAGACAGACGACAAGAGGACCACAATTGCGTCACACCAGAAAGTTTATTAAAACTAAAGGGGAAAGGGAAGTAGGGGAGTGAGTGAAGGCTCCAGGGGTTATCCCGTCCAATGTGCTGGATCTGTGCCCCCCCAGTGGCAGCGATGCGTCCGATGACGCCGGTGGTTGGTGGTCCAGAAGTCCTGGGGGGGGAGGAAACACAGACACAACGGGGCGGATGAAACAAGGCAGAAGTACAGTTCAAGGGAAATCCAAAATACGTTGTAGCAAGGCAGAAGGCTGGTCAGAGTTACCGGGGTCGAAGAGTAGTCAGGAGTCGCAATGGCAGAAAGCAGGTCTGGTTTTCCTGGGGCAGAAGAGTATCCAAGAATCAGGCAGGTCCGGGGGTCACAAAACAAGGGTGAGCCAGAAGCGCGAGCACACAGGTTCCGGGTGTGAGCTTTGCAGACGATCTGACAAAGGAGAGCTGAAAGACAGGACTTTAAATACTGGGAGAGGTTAGTGGGTAATGCAGCGCAGCTGGCAGAGTAATTAGAGCCGAGCAGAGCAGGGACAGGTGGCGCTAGTTAGGCTGAGTAGAGAGAGAGAGATGAGCAGAGTGGAAGATAGTGGAAACACATTAAGGTGGTAACCCGGTGGAGTGAGAGGGCTCATGACATCGGGGTGCTTGGTAAGGAGCTGGCGACGAGTGGCTAATCTGCCTTTGCCAACGATACTATTGGCCAACTTACAATCGCTTGATAATAAAATGGACGAACTACAAGCACGAATATCCTACCAACGGGACATTAAAAACTGTAATATCTTATGTTTCACCGAGTCGTGGCTGAACAATGACACGAATAACATACAGATGGCGGGTTATACACTGTATCGGCAGGATAGAACAGCAGCCTCTGGTAAGACAAGGGGTGGCGGTCTATGTATATTTGTAAACAACAGCTGGTGCACGATATCTAAGGAAGTCTCGAGGTTTTGCTCGCCTGAGTTAGAGTATCTCATGATAAGCTGTAGACCACACCATCTACCAAGAGAGTTTTTCATCTACAGTATATTCTTCGAAGCTGTCTATTTACCACCACAAACCGATGCTGGCACTAAGACCGCACTCAATTAACTGTATATGGCCATAAGCAAACAGGAAAATGCTCATCCAGAGGTGGCGCTCCTAATGGCCAGAGACTTTAATGCAGGGAAACTAAAATTTGTTTTACCTAATTTCTAACAGCATGTTAAATGTGCAACCAGGGGGGAAAAAACTCTAGACCACCTTTACTCCACACACAAAGACGCGTACAAAGCTCTCCATCGCCCTCCATTTGGAAAATCTGACCATAATTCTATCCTCCTGATTCCTGCTTACAAGCAAAAACTAAAGCAGGAAGCACCAGTGACTGTCAATAAAAAAGTGGTCACATGAAGCAGATGCTAAGCTACAGGACTGTTTTGCTAGCACAGACTGGAATATGTTCTGGGATTCTTCCGATGGCATTGAGGAATACACCACATCAGTCACTGGCTTTATCAATAAGTGCATCGATGATGTCGTCCCCACAGTGACTGTATGTACATACCCCAACCAGAAGCCATGGATTTCAGGCAACATCCGCACTGAGCTAAAGGGTAGAGCTGCCGCATTCAAGGAGCGGGACTCTAACCCGGAAGCTTATAAGAAATCCCGCTATGCCCTCTGATGAACCATCAAAGAGGCAAAGCCTCAATACAGGACTAACATCGAATCGTACTACACCGGCTCCGATGCTCGTCGGATGTGGCAGGGCTTGCAAACTATTACAGATTACAAAGGGAAGCACAGCCGCGAGCTGCCCAGTGACACGAGCTAAATTACTTCTATGCTCTCTTCGAGGCAAGTAACACTGAAACATGCATGAGAGTATCAGCTGTTCCGGATGACTGTGTGATCACGCACTCCGTAGCCGATGTGAGTAAGACCTTTAAACAGGTCAACATTCACAAGGCCTCAAGGCCAGACGGATCACCAGGACGTGTACTCCGAGCATGCGCTGAACAGCTGGCAAGTGTCTTCACTGACATTTTCAACCTCTCCCTGTCTGAGTCTGTAATACCAACATGTTTCAAGCAGACCACCGTAGTCCCTGTGCCCAAGAACACTAAGGTAACCTGCCTAAATGACTACCGACCCGTAGCACTCGGTAGCCATGAAGTGCTTTGAAAGGCTGGTCTTGGCTCACATCAACAACATTATCCCAGAAACCCTAGACCCACTCCAATTTGCATATCGCCCCAACAGATCCACAGATGATGCCATCTCTATTGCGCTCCACACTGCCCTTTCACACCTGGACAAGAGGAACACCTATGTGAGAATGCTATTCATTGACGACAGCTCAGCGTTCAACACCATAGTGCCCTCAAAGCTCATCACTAAGCTAAGGACCCTGGGACTAAACACCTCCCTCTGCAACTGGATCCTGGACTTCCTGATGGGCAGCCCCCAGGTGGTAAGGGTAGGTAACAACACACCCGCCACGCTGATCCTCAACACATGGGGCGCTCAGGGGTGCGTGCTCAGTCCCCTCCTGTACTCCCTGTTCACTCATGACTGCATGGCCAGGCACGGCTCCAACACCATCATTAAGTTTGCCGATGACACAACAGTGGTAGGCCTGATCAACGATGAGACAGCCTATAGGGAGGAGGTCAGAGACCTGGCCGTGTGGTGCCAGGACAACAACCTCTCCCTCAACGTGATCAAGACAAGGGAGATGATCGTGGACTACAGGAAAAATAAGAGGACCGTGCACGCCCCCATTCTCATCGACAGGGCTGTAGTGGAGCAGGTTGAGAGCTTCAAGTTCCTTGGTGTCCACATCACCAACAAACTAACATGGTCCAAGCACACCAAGACAGTTGTGAAGAGGGCACGACAAAACCTATTCCCCCTAAGGAGACTGAAAAGATTTGGCATGGTTCCTCAGATTCTCAAAAGTTTCTACAGCTGCACCATCGAGAGCATCCTGACAGGTTACATCACTGCCTATTATGGCAACTGCTCGGCCTCCGACCGCAAGGCGCTACAGAGGGTAGTGCGTATGGCCCAGTACATCACTGGGGCCAAGCTTACTGCCACCCAGGACCTCTATACCAGGTGGTGTCAGAGGAAGGCCCTAAAAATTGTCAAAGACTCCAGCCACCCTAGTCATAGACTGTTCTCTCTGCTACCGCACGGCAAGCGGTACCGGAGCGCCAAGTCTAGGTCCAAGAGTCTTCTAAACAGCTTCTACCCCCAAGCCATAAGACTCCTGAACATCTAATCAAAACTACCTAGACTATTTGCATTGCCCCCCCACCTCTCTTTTACGCTGCTGCTACTCTCTGTTTATTATCTATGCATAGTCACTTTAATAATTCTACCTACATGTACATATTACCCCAATTACCTCGACTAAACGGTGCCCCCCCCGCACATTGACTCGGTACCGGTACCCCCTGTATATAGCCTCGCTATTGTTATTTTTACTGCTGCTTTTTAATTATTTTTGACTTTTATTTTCATATTATTTTATTGTATTTTTTGTGTGATTTTTTTGGTATTCTTTCTTAAAACTGCATTGTTGGTTAAGGGCTTGTAAGTAAGCATTTCACTGTAAGGTGTAAGGCTCACCTGTTGTTTTCGGCGCATGTGACAAATAACATTTGATTTGATTTGAAATGGCTGCAACACTTAACAAAGAGCAGCAGATAGTTTCAGAGTGGGTGGCAAGGAATAAGTTAGTCCTAAATATTTCTAAAACTAAAAGCATTGTATTTGGGACAAATCATTCACTAAACCCTAAACCTCAACTACATCTTGTTGTAAATTATGTGGAAATTGAGCAAGTTGAGGTGACTAAATTGCTTGGAGTAACCCTGGATTGTAAACTGTCATGGTCAAAACATATTGATACAACAGTAGCTAAGATGGGGAGAAGTCTGTCCATAATAAAGCGCTGCTCTGCCTTCTTAACAGCACTATCAACAAGGCAGGTCCTACAGGCCCTAGTTTTGTCACACCTTGACTACTGTTCAGTCGTGTGGTCAGGTGCCAGAAAAAAGGAAATTGGCTTAGAACAGGGCATCACGGCTGGCCCTTGGATGTACACAGAGAGCTAATATTAATAATATGCATGTCAATCTCTCCTGGCTCAAAGTGGAGGAGAGATTGACTTCATCACTACTTGTATTTATGAGAGGTATTGACATATTGAATGCACCGAGCTGTCTGTTTGAACTACTGGCGCACAACTCGGTCACCCATGCATACTCCACAAGACATGCCACCAGAGGTCTCTTCACAGTCCCCAAGTCCAGAACAGACTATGGGAGGCACACAGTACTACATAGAGCCATGACTACATGGAACTCTATTCCACATCAAGTAACTGATGCAAGTAGTACAATTAGATTTAAAAAACAGATTAAAAAAACACCTTATGGAACAGTGGGGAACATAGGCGCAGACACATGCATACACACATATGATAACATACGTACTATACCCACTCGTACACATGGATTTTGTACTGTAGATATGTGGTAGTGGTGGAGTAGGGGCCTGAGGGAACAGTGTGTTGTGAAATCTGTGAATGTATTGTAATGTTTTTAATATTGTATGAACTGCCTTAATTTTGCTGGACCCCAGGAAGAGTAGCTGCTGCATTTCTTTTCTTTTATTTATTTCACCTTTATTTAACCAGGTAAGCCAGTTGAGAACAAGTTCTCATTTACAACTGCGACCTGGCCAAGATAAAGCAAAGCAGTGCGATAAAAACAACAACACAGAGTTACATATGGGGTAAAACAAAACATAAAGTCAAAAATACAACAGAATATATATATATATATATACAGTGTGTTCAAATGTAGCAAGTTATGGAGGTAAGGCAATAAATAGGACATAGTGCAAAATAATTATAATTAGTATTAACACTGGAATGATAGATGTGCAAGAGATGATGTGCAAATAGAGATACTGGGGTGCAAATGAGCAAAATAAATAACAATATGGGGATGAGGTAGTTGGGTGGGCTAATTTCAGATGGGCTGTGTACAGGTGCAGTGATCGGTAAGGTGCTCTGACAACTGATGCTTAAAGTTATTGAGGGAGATAAGAGTCTCCAGCTTCAGAGATTTTTGCAATTCGTTCCAGTCATTGGCAGCAGAGAACTGGAAGGAATGGCGGCCAAAGGAGGTGTTGGCTTTGGGGATGACCAGTGAGATATACCTGCTGGAGCGCATACTACGCGTGGGTGTTGCTATGGTGACCAATGAGCTAACATAAGGCGGGGATTTGCCTAGCAGTGATTTATAGATGGCCTGGAGCCAGTGGGTTTGGCGACGAATATGTAGTGAGGACCAGCCAACAAGAGCGTACAGGTCACAGTGGTGGGTAGTATATGGGGCTTTGGTGACAAAACGGATGGCACTGTGATAGACTACATCCAATTTGCTGAGTAGAGTGTTGGAGGCTATTTTGTAAATGACATCGCCGTCAAGGATCGGTAGGATAGTCAGTTTTACGAGGGCATGTTTGGCAGCATGAGTGAAGGAGGCTTTGTTGCGAAATAGGAAGCCGATTCTAGATTTAACTTTGGATTGTAGATGATTAATGTGAGTCTGGAATGAGAGTTTACAGTCTAACCAGACACCTAGGTATTTGTTGTTGTCCACATACTCTAGGTTCGACCCGTTGAGAGTAGTGATTATAGTCGGGTGGGCGGGTGCCAGCAGCGTTCGATTGAAGAGCATGCATTTAGTTTTACTAGTGTTTAAGAGCAGTTGGAGGCTACTGAAGGAGTGTTGTATGGCATTGAAGCTCGTTTGGAGGTTTGTTAACACAGTGTCCAACACAGTGTCCAGATGTATACAAAATGGTGTCGCCTGCATAGAGGTGGATCTGAGAGTCACCAGCAGCAAGAGCGACATCATTGATATACACAGAGAAAAGAGTCAGCCCAAGAATTGAACCCTGTGGCACCCCCATAGACACTGCCATAGGTCCAGACAACAGGCCCTCCGATTTGACACATTGAACTCTATCTGAGAAGTAGTTGGTGAACCAGGCGAGGCAGTCATTTGAGAAACCAAGGCTATTTAGTCTGCCAATAAGAATGCGGTGGTTGACAGAGTCAACAGTGGAGGGTGCATAGCTGGTGGCCGGGGTAGTGGTAGCCAGGTGGAAAGCATGGCCAGCCGTAGCAAAATGCTTGTTGAAATTCTCGATTATTGTAGATTTATCGGTGGTGATAGTGTTTCCTAGCCTCAGTGCAGTGGGCAGCTGGGAGGAGGTGCTCTTATTCTCCATGGACTTTACAGTGTCCCAAAACTTTTTGGAGTTAGTGCTACAGGATGCAAATTTCTGTTTGAAAAAGCTAGCCTTTGCTTTCCTAACTGCTTGTGGATATTGGTTCCTAACTTCCCTGAAAAGTTGCATATCAAATCAAATCAAATCAAATTGTATTGGTCACATGCGCCGAATACAACAGGTGCAGACATTACAGTGAAATGCTTACTTACAGCCCTTAACCAACAGTGCATTTATTTTAAACAAAAAAAGTAAGAATAAAACAACAACAAAAAAAGTGTTGAGAAAAAAAGAGCAGAAGTAAAATAAAGTGACAGTAGGGAGGCTATATATACAGGGGGGGTACCGTTGCAGAGTAAAAGTGCGGGGGGCACCGGCTAGTTGAGGTAGTTGAGGTAATATGTACATGTGGGTAGAGTTAAAGTGACTATGCATAAATACTTAACAGAGTAGCAACAGCGTAAAAAGGATGGGGTGGGGGGCAGTGCAAATAGTCCGGGTAGCCATGATTAGCTGTTCAGGAGTCTTATGGCTTGGGGGTAGAAGCTGTTGAGAAGTCTTTTGGACCTAGACTTGGCACTCCGGTACCGCTTGCCGTGCGGTAGCAGAGAGAACAGTCTATGACTAGGGTGGCTGGAGTCTTTGACAATTTTGAGGGCCTTCCTCTGACACCGCCTGGTATAGAGGTCCTGGATGGCAGGAAGCTTTGCCCCAGTGATGTACTGGGCCGTACGCACTACCCTCTGTAGTGCCTTGCGGTCGGAGGCCAAGCAGTTGCCATACCAGGCGGTGATGCAACCAGTCAGGATGCTCTCGATGGTGCAGCTGTAGAATTTTTTGAGGATCTGAGGACCCATGCCAAATCTTTTTAGTCTCCTGAGGGGGAATAGGCTTTGTCGTGCCCTCTTCACGACTGTCTTGGTGTGTTTGGACCATGATAGTTCGTTGGTGATGTGGACACCAAGGAACTTGAAGCTCTCAACCTGTTCCACTACAGCCCCGTCGATGAGAATGGGGGGCGTGCTCAGTCCTCTTTTTTTTCCTGTAGTCCACAATCATCTCCTTTGTCTTGGTCACGTTGAGGGAGAGGTTGTTGTCCTGGCACCACACGGCCAGATCTCTGACCTCCTCCCCTATAGGCTGTCTCATCGTTGTCGGTGATCAGGCCTACCACTGTTGTGTCGTCGGCAAACTTAATGATGGTGTTGGAGTCGTGCCTGGCCATGCAGTCATGGGTGAACAGAGAGTACAGGAGGGGGACTGAGCACGCACCCCTGAGGGGCCCCCGTGTTGAGGATCAGTGTGGCAGATGTGTTGTTACCTACCCTTACCACCTGGGGGCGGCCCGTCAGGAAGTCCAGGATCCAGTTGCAGAGGGAGGTGTTTAGTCCCAGGATCCTTAGCTTATCATGGGGGTTATTCGATGCTAATGCAGTACGCCACAGGTTGTTGTTGTACTGGTCAAGGACAGTCAAGTCCGAGGAGAACCAGGGGCTATATCTGTTCTTAGTTCTGTATTTTTTGAATGGGGCATGTTTATTTAAGATTGAGAGGAAATTACTTTTAAAGAACAACCAGGCATCCTCTACTGACGGAATGAGATCTATATCCATCCAGGATACCTGGGCCAGGTCAATTAGGAAGGCCTGCTCGCTAAAGTGTTTTAGGGAGCGTTTGACAGTGATGAGGGGTGGTCTTTTGACCGCAGACCCGTTACGAACGCAGGCAATAAGGCAGTGATCGCTGAGATCCTGGTTGAAGACAGCGGAGGTGTATTTAGAGGGTAAGTTAGTCAGGATGATATCTATGAGGGTGCCCATGTTTACGGATTTAGGGTTCCTTGATAATTTGTGTGAGATTGAGGGCATCTAGTTTGGATTGTAGGATGGCCGGGGTGTTAAGCATATATTAGGTCACCAAGCAGTACGAACTCTGAGGATAAATGGGGGGCAATCAATTCACATATGGTGTCCAGGGCACATACATTTTGTTCTATGAGATAATCTTCATCAGCTAACATCACTTTTTGTGAATTTTGAAGTATTTATGTAATTTAAAAAAACACAACGCACATGCAGTATAGGCTTCATAGTTCATAAAGGTCATGTTAACTGACTGATATCTCATAGGACAAAATAAGCCTCTGTTAACCTCAGACCTTGTTTTTGGCGTTTATTCCAAAACCCTGATCTTTCTCCATTAAGTTTGTCCCATAGGAATATCTAAACGAACCAGAGGTAAATCATTTCCGTTTTTTAGGACTACAAGCTGGCGAGCTCTATGGCTGACTTAGCTAGCTATATTTATTTCCCCAGAGACCAACACAGAAAAATCCTGATTTAATATTTCTTTCTCTTCAGTGTTAACCCTTTCCTTTCCAACAAAAACTGAAGAGATTAAATCAGAATATCATTGAAAATAATGATATCATTAGAATATCATTGAAATGTTACTGAAAAGATTAAATTGAAATTAAAACGAATTACATCTTTTAAAACTACTACAATTATTTTAGAAATCCTTACCCCTTCTGTAAAGGCATAGAAGGCCCTCATGGTTCCACACTGTGTTTGGGTTAGTACTAATTTGTAGAGTGGCTCTCTATTTGCTCTCAGCATGCATTTCTTTCACCATTCTGAGCGTCTAAAGAATCCACATGTTCTTCTGAAATATGAACACAGAAATACTGGACATTTTGAACTCTTACTATGGTGGGGATTTGACAGAATTACAATCATGGTCTTGACTTTGTCTCGGACCCCTCGTCCCCCTCCGGTCTTGGTCTTGACTCGGACTCGATTTGCTCCAGTCTGGGTCTTGAATCGATCTCGCTTTAGGTGGTCTCGAGCACTTGTTAAGTCCCATCTCCTCAGCCCTGACCCGCAGGTGACAGAGATGCCCTGGCTCTCTCACCCATGATCACCCTATGTCAGTGGTCACCAACCGGTCGATCACGATTGATTGGTCAATCTGCAAGGCATTCCTAGTCGATCACCAAACATTTATGTAAAAAAAACAACGATAAAGTTATTTGTTTCGTTTCGCGCTGTTGCCGGTAGGTGTCTTGATTCAGCAGCCCTAGTGCCGGGAAGGCAAAGTGTTCCCATTTTGAACCATTTAATGTGTCTGAAGATAGAATTTCGCCTACCCGGTAGACCCAGAGAGCAAATCAAGTGCACCTATAGGTCTACTGCTGGCCAATCAGACAGCTAAGATCACAATGTCTGCGCAGTTCCTCAAGCCATAGACTGTAAAAAGAAACCTTGAACGCACACCAAAGTTGATTCTGTGAGATTTCAAAACATAAAAACCATAACTAGAGAGAGAGACTCAACGAATACAGCAATACGAATATGAGGAAGTTCATGTTTAAGTTGTTATTCAGCACTGTCAACACTTTATTCAACACTTCTATAAGCAATAAAATGCACGTTCTCCCATATTCCACTCATGCTACATACAGCACTGCAGCTGCAATGAATGAGTATAGCCAAGTGTTCAGATAAGCTTGCGTTGTTATTATTAGCGACTTGTGTCTTTTTTTATATCGAGGAATATTTCACTCTCTGGTCATAAGAGTAACAACATGAATTAGCGCATGAGGCAGAAATAATGCAGTGGGACTTGAGTTTCGCTATCAACTGCAAGACTGTGTCCCCTTTTCTCAGCGGAGGGATGGAAAGCAGCCTCGCCCCTGCTTCCTCCCTCCACTCAGACTGGCCATCAGATGCAGGCCAACAGTCCAGTAAAATATAGCCAATATGCAGTAGTAATTTATTGGGCCTATAGCCTACTGCATAAACCTCTTTGCTACAGAACAATTTTTAATTGGTTAATGTCGCATAGGCTTACATTTTTTAAGTCATGTTTTTAAAAAGAATCTTAGCTCTCAGCTTCCATTTTGACTCAGAATGTGATTCTGACACAGAAAAGGTTGGTCACCATTGCCCTATGTGGTATCAGACTTGACATTCTTGACGGGGCCCCTGAAAAAAAGCTTTACCACCATGGAAGTCAAGCACAAGTGCAGTGTATGTCTGGTTGCCATTGTCCTTTTTGTTTTAATCTTTTATTTTTGTGTGTTGAACTTTGTTCTTTTGTCTTTGTTGTTAAACTTGTTGGATGTGATTTGATGTTTTTATTTATTTTAGTAATTGTAACAAAGTTGTTAAAGTGAAAACTATTGTTTGTTTCAAGGAAAATCTAAAACCATGCGAATAATCTCATATCAAATAAATAAAAAGTAGAAAACTAAGATTAGCCAGTTATGAAACCTGATGAGATTACATACTGGCCCATATTTTAATAGTACAGTGGAGCAGCCAAAGAGCAAGTTCATTTACAGGCCACCAAGCTGAGATGCTAAAAAAAGGCCCATCTAATTTAAAAACAGCTTCCTGAAACATACTGTACTGTACCAGAAGAGCTGGCCATGAGTCCACAGCTTCCTCAGTTGCAGACCATCCAGTTCAAGAAACTAGTACAAATCAGTGTACATCAGCCCAGTGTATAGAAATGGTGGTCTTGTTACTGAATATGTGACTTGTTTCAGGAAACTAGGCATATGTCGCACGTCACTACTTCACAGGAGAGGCATTTGAACATAAACATTCATTTTTGATCAAAATGTGTTTTTTTGTGGCATAAATGCCTTCTGGAACATGTGAACTTTCATGTGCCCTAATAACAATTGTGTCATCTGTAAATACGAATACAATTGTTAAATCAGGAGCCTAGTTGGTTTAGCCACGGAAAAAGACAGGAACCTTCCCGTTAGCCATGATTGGCTGAGATAATGGATGGGCTTGACATGCCGAGAGATGAGTTCGAATTGGTCTGCCATGTAGCATCCTTCTGTCTATAACATGAGCTGCTCAGTATGTGTAGGTAATCATTTATACCACTGCTTTTTTGAAAGATATCATGAAGAACTGCAAAAGTGTTACTAATGCTCTCCACGGTCGTAGATTGCTGACTCTCTCTACTCTGAAAATGAATCAGACAATGAGGAAATTCCTGATTTAGGTAAAAACATTTTCATTGAACCAGACGTTGTAGAGTCTTCTGAAACAGCGATCAACAGCGTTGTTGTCACGGAAGAAGTTGACCGTTTTGAAATCAGTGGAATGCCCGGTGGAAGCAGGGTATGATAGCTAAGGAGATGGAGAAAACTCTGACGTTTGATTTCAAATATGCGGAGGGAGTAAAAAAGAGAACACACAGGCTGTTGTATAAAACACTTGTCTCTGGATTATACAGTTGAAGTCGGAAGTTTACATACACTTAGGTTGGAGTCATTAAAACTCGTTTTTCAACCACTCCACAAATGTTTGTTAACAAACTATAGTTTTGGCAAGTCGGTTAGGACATCTACTTTGTGCATGACAGAAGTAATTTTTACAACAATTGTTTACAGACAGATTATTTCACTTATAATTCACTGTATCACAATTCCAGTGGGTCAGACGTTTACATACACTAAGTTGACTGTGCCTTTAACAGCTTGGAAAATTCTAGAAAATGATGTCATGGCTTTAGAACCTTCTGAAAGGCTAATTGACATCATTTGAGTCAATTGGAGGTGTACCTGTGGATGTATTTCAAGGCCTACCTTCAAACTCAGTGCCTCTTTGCTTGATATCATGGGAAAATCCAAAGAAATCAGCCAAGACCTCAGAAAAAAAATGGTAGACCTCCACAAGTCTGGTTTATCCTTGGGAGCAATTTCCAAACGCCTGAAGGTACCACGTTCATCTGTACAAACAATAGTACTCAAGTATAAACACCATGAGACCACACAGCCATCATACTGCTCAGGAAGGAGACAAGTTCTGTCTCCTAGAGATGAACGTACTGGTGCGAAAAGTCTAAATCAATCCCAGAACAACAGCAAAGGACCTTGTGAAGATGCTGGAGGAAACGGGTACAAAAGTATCTACAGTGGGGGAAAAAAGTATTTAGTCAGCCACCAATTGTGCAAGTTCTCCCACTTAAAAAGATGAGAGAGGCCTGTAATTTTCATCATAGGTACACGTCAACTATGACAGACAAAATCAGAAGAAAAAAATCCAGAAAATCACATTGTAGGATTTTTAATGAATTTATTTGCAAATTATGGTGGAAAATAAGTATTTGGTCACCTACAAACAAGCAAGATTTCTGGCTCTCACAGACCTGTAACTTCTTCTTTAAAAGGCTCCTCTGTCCTCCACTCGTTACCTGTATTAATGGCACCTGTTTGAACTTGTTATCAGTATAAAAGACACCTGTCCACAACCTCAAACAGTCACACTCCAAACTCCACTATGGCCAAGACCAAAGAGCTGTCAAAGGACACCAGAAACAAATAATTGTAGACCTGCACCAGGCTGGGAAGACTGAATCTGCAATAGGTAAGCAGCTTGGTTTGAAGAAATCAACTGTGGGAGCAATTATTAGGAAATGGAAGACATACAAGACCACTGATAATCTCCCTCGATCTGGGGCTCCACGCAAGATCTCACCCCGTGGGGTCAAAATGATCACAAGAACGGTGAGCAAAAATCCCAGAACCACACGGGGGGACCTAGTGAATGACCTGCAGAGAGCTGGGACCAAAGTAACAAAGCCTACCATCAGTAACAAACTACGCCGCCAGGGACTCAAATCCTGCAGTGCCAGACGTGTCCCCCTGCTTAAGACAGTACATGTCCAGGCCCGTCTGAAGTTTGCTAGAGTGCATTTGGATGATCCAGAAGAAGATTGGGAAAATGTCATATGGTCAGATGAAACCAAAATAGAACTTTTTGGTAAAAACTCAACTCGTCGTGTTTGGAGGACAAAGAATGCTAAGTTGCATCCAAAGAACACCATACCTACTGTGAAGCATGGGGGTGGAAACATCATGCTTTGGGGCTGTTTTTCTGCAAAGGGACCAGGACGACTGATCCGTGTAAAGGAAAGAATGAATGGGGCCATGTATCGTGAGATTTTGAGTGAAAACCTCCTTCCATCAGCAAGGGCATTGAAGATGAAACGTGGTTGGGTCTTTCAGCATGACAATGATCCCAAACACACCACCCGGGCAACGAAGGAGTGGCTTCGTAAGAAGCATTTCAAGGTCCTGGAGTGGCCTAGCCAGTTTCCAGATCTCAACCCCATAGAAAATCTTGGGAGGGAATTGAAAGTCTGTGTTGCCCAGCGACAGCCCCAAAACATCACTGCTCTAGAGGAGATCTGCATGGAGGAATGGGCCAAAATACCAGCAACAGTGTGTGAAAACCTTGTGAAGACTTACAGAAAACGTTTGACCTGTGTCATTGCCAACAAAGGGTATATAACAAATTATTGAGAAACTTTTGTTATTGACCAAATACTTATTTTCCACCATAATTTGCAAATAAATTCATAAAAAATCCTACAATGTGATTTTCTGGATTTATTTTCCTCATTTTGTCTGTCATAGTTGCCATGTACCTATGATGAAAATTACAGGCCTCTCTCATCTTTTTAAGTGGGAGAACTTGCACAATTGGTGGCTGACTAAATACTTTTTTCCCCCACTGTATATCCACAGTAAAACGAGTCCTATATCGACATAACCTGAAAAGCCGCTCAGCAAGGAAGAAGCCACTGCTCCAAAACCGCCACAAAAAAGCCAGACCACGGTTTGCAACTGCACATGGGGACAAAGATCGTTCTTTTTGGAGAAATGTCCTCTGGTCTGATGAAACAAAAATAGAACTGTTTGGCCATAATGACCATCGTTATGTTTGAGGAAAAAGGGCAACGCTTGCAAGCTGAAGAACACCATTCTTACCGTGAAGCACGTGGGTGGCAGCAGCATGCAGTGGCGGTGCTTTGCTGCAGGAGGGACCGGTGCACTTCACAAAATAGATGTTATCATGAGGAAGGAAAATTATTTGGATATATTGAAGCAACATCTCAAGACATCAGTCAGGAAGTTAAGGCTTAGTCGCAAATGGGTCTTCTAAAATGGACAATGACCCCAAGCATACTTCCAAAGTTGTGGCAAAATGGCTTAAGGACAACAAAGTCAAGGTATTGGAGTGGCCATCACAAAGCCCTGACCTCAATCCTATAGAACATTTGTGGGCAGAACTGAAAAAGCGTGTGCGAGCAAGGCGGCCTACAAACCTGACTCAGTTACACCAACTGTCAGGAGGAATGGGCCAAAATTCACCCAACTTATTGTGGGAAGCTTGTGGAAGGCTATGACCTCCTTCGGGTGCTTGTCGCAGGGTTTGCAGACTTTACAGATTACAAAGGGAAACCCAGCTGTGAATTGCACAGTGATGCAAACCACACAGACGAGCTGAATGCCTTATATGCTCGCTTCGAGGAAAACAACACTGAGCCAGGCATGAGAGCCCCTGCTGTCCCGGATGACTGTGTGATCTCGTTCTCCGTAGCCGATGTGAGCAAGACTTTTAAACAGGTTAACACTTGCAAGGATGCTGGGCCAGATGGAATACCAGGGAGCATTCTAAGAGCATGCGCAGACCAGCTGACAAGTGTCTTCAGAGACATTTGTCACCTGTTTCAGGAATCTAGGCATATGTTGCACATCATTTCTTCACAGGAGAGGTATTTGAACATATACAGTGGGGAGAACAAGTATTTGATACCCTGCCGATTTTGCAGGTTTTCCTACTTACAAAGCATGTAGAGGTCACAAAAATCCAGAAAATCAGACTTTTAAGTAATTCATTTGCATTTTATTGCATGACATAAGTATTTGATACATAAGAAAAGCAGAACTTAATATTTGGTACAGAAACATTTGTTTGCAATTACAGAGATCATACATTTCCTGTAGGTCTTGACCAGGTTTGCACACACTGCAGCAGGGATTTTGGCCCACTCCTCCATACAGACCTTCTCCAGATCCTTCAGGTTTCTGGGCTGTCGCTGGGCAATACAGACTTTCAGCTCCCTCCAAAGATTTTCTATTGGGTTCAGGTCTGGAGACTGGCTAGGCCACTCCAGGACCTTGAGATGCTTCTTACGGAGCCACTCCTTAGTTGCCCTGGCTGTGTGTTTTGGGTCGTTGTCATGCTGGAAGACCCAGCCACGACCCATCTTCAATGCTCTTACTGAGGGAAGGAGGTTGTTGGCCAAGATCTCGCGATACATGGCCCCATCCATCCTCCCCTCAATACGGTGCAGTCGTCCTGTCCCCTTTGCAGAAAAGCATCCCCAAAGAATGATGTTTCCACCTCCATGCTTCACGGTTGGGATGGTGTTCTTGGGGTTGTACTCATCCTTTTTCTTCCTCCAAACACGGCGAGTGGAGTTTAGACCAAAAAGTTCAATTTTTGTCTCATCAGACCACATGACCTTCTCCCATTCCTCCTCTGGATCATCTAGATGGTCATTGGCAAACTTCAGATGGGCCTGGACATGCGCTGGCTTGAGCAGGGGGACCTTGCGTGCGCTGCAGGATTTTAATCCATGATGGCGTAGTGTGTTACTAATGGTTTTCTTTGAGACTGTGGTCCCAGCTCTCTTCAGGTCATTGACCAGGTCCTGTCGTGTAGTTCTGGGCTGATCCCTCACCTTCCTCATGATCATTGATGCCCCACGAGGTGAGATCTTGCATGGAGCCCCAGACTGAGGGTGATTGACCGTCATCTTGAACTTCTTCCATTTTCTAATAATTGCGCCAACAGTTGTTGCCTTCTCACCAAGCTGCTTGACTATTGTCCTGTAGCCCATCCCAGCCTTGTGCAGGTCTACAATTTTATCCCTGATGTCCTTACACAGCTCTCTGATCTTGGCCATTGTGGAGAGGTTGGAGTCTGTTTGATTGAGAGTGTGGACAGGTGTCTTTTATACAGGTAACGAGTTCAAACAGGTGCAGTTAATACAGGTAATGAGTGGAGAACAGGAGGGCTTCTTAAAAACAAACTAACAAGTCTGTGAGAGCTGAAATTCTTACTGGTTGGTAGGTGATCAAATACTTATGTCATGCAATAAAATTCAAATTAATTACTTAAAAATCATACAATGTGATTTTCTGGATTTTTGTTTTAGATTCCGTCTCCCACAGTTGAAGTGTACCTATGATAAAAATACATACAGACCTCTACATGCTTTGTAAGTAGGAAAACCTGCAAAATCGGCGGTGTATCAAATACTTGTTCTCCCCACTGTATATATATATTTATTTATTTGTTTATCAAAATGAGTTTTGGGGCAGAAATGCCTTCTGGAACATGTGAACTTTCAAATGCCCTAATAACAAACTTGTACAGTACCTTGCAAAAGTATTCATCCCCCTTGGCTCTTTTCCTATTTTGTTGCATCACAACCTGTAATTTAAATGGATTTTTATTTGGATTTCATGTAATGAACTTACACAAAATAGTCCAAATTGATGAAGCGGAATGAAAAAAAATAACTTATACATTTTTTAAATCTAAAATAAATAACAGAGAAGTGGTGCGTGCATATGTATTCACCCCGTTTGCGCTGAAGCCCCTAAATAAGATCTGGTGCAACCAATTACCTTCAGAAGTCACATAATTAGTTAAATAAAGTCCACCTGTGTGCAATCTAAGTGTCACATGATCTGTCACATGATCTCAGTATATATACACCTGTTCTGAAAGGCCCCAGAGTCTGCAACACCACTAAGCAAGGTGCACAACCAAGCAAACGACACCATAAAGACCAAGGAGCTCTCCAAACAGGTCAGGGACAAAGTTGTGGAGAAGTACAGATCAGGGTTGGGTTTTAGAAAAATATCTGAAACTTTGAACATCCCACGGAGCACCATTAAATCCATTGTTAAAAAATGGAAAGAATATGGCACCACAACAAACCTGCCAAGATAGGGCCGCCCACCAAAACTCACGGACCAGGCAAGGAGGGAATTAATCAGAGAGGCAACAAATACACCAAAGATAACCCTAAAGGAGCTGCAAAGCTCCACAGCAGAGATTGGAGTATCTGTGCATAGGACCACTTTAAACCGTGCACTCCACAGAGCTGGGCTTTACGGAAGAGTGGCCAGAAAAAAAGCCATTGCTTAAAGAAGAAAATAAGCAAACACGTTTGGTGTTCTCCAAAAGGCATGTGGGAGACTCCCCAAATGTATGGAAGAAGGTACTCTGGTCAGATGAGACTAAAATTTAGCTTTTTGGCCATCAAGGAAAACGCTATGTCTGGCGCAAACCCAACACCTCTCATCACCCCGAGAACACCATCCCCACAGTGAAGCATGGTGGTGGCAGCATCATGCTGTGGGGATGTTTTTCATTGGCATGGACTGGGAAACTGGTCAGAATTGAAGGAATGATGGATGGCGCTAAATACAGGGAAATTCTTGAGGGAAACCTGTTTCAGTCTTCCAGAGATTTGAGACTGGGACGGAGGTTCACCTTCCAGCAGGACAATGACCCTAAGCATACTGCTAAAGCAACACTCAATTGGTTTAAGGGGAAACATTTAAATGTCTTGGAATGGCCTAGTCAAAGCCCAGACCTCAATCCAATTGAGAATTTGTGGTATGACTTAAAGATTGCTGTACACCAGTTGAACCCATCCAACTTGAAGGAGCTGGAGCAGTTTTGCCTGGGCAACAATCCCAGTGGCTAGATGTGCAAAGCTTATAGAGACATACCCCAAGAGACTTGCAGCTGCAATTTCTGCAAAAGGTGCCTCTACAAAGTATTGATTTTGGGGGGGTGAATAGTTATGCATGCTCAAGTTTTCCAAGTTTTTCACAAGAAAAAATATTTTGCATCTTCAAAGTGGTAGGCATGTTGTGTAAATCAAACGAGACAACCCCCCCAAAAAATCAATTTTAATTCCAGGTTGTAAGGCAACAAAATAGGAAAAATACCAAGGGGGTGAATACTTTCGCAAGCCACTGTATGCCATCTGTAAATATGAATAAAATTGTTAAATTACGAGCCTAGTTGGTTTGCCACGGAAAAAGAAGGGAACCTTCTGCCATGTAGCATGCTTCTGTCTATAACATCAGCTGCTCAGTATGTGTAGATATCCTTGCTACCGTGGCTTTTTTGAAAGATATAACGTTAGCCATGGAGAACCGTAAAAGTGTTGCTACTGCTCTCAACAACATTGCTGCCCTGATTTTAGCAGGCGCTTTTGACAAGTATCAGTGAGAAAAAGTTGTGATGGATTACTTTCTGCACACGATGTGAACTGGAGTGACTTGACTCAACAGGCCAAAGAAGCTGTAGCTACAAATAAAACGGAAACGACACAAGACGTATTTTACTTAGTTAAAGGGGTTACAGTCTGCCGTGAAGCTTTCATCCATGTATATGAGTAAGAGTCTAGCTACATTTTCAGATATTATATGTTTCTAGTTTTGTCAGAAAGTCATTTTCATTGGAAGTTAAAGCGTACTGTTAGCTAGCTAGGTAATGTTAGCTGGATGGCTCACTAGCTAACGTTACGTGTATGATCTGTGTAGTAATGTTATTCATATCTCAGAAAGCCAGTTATAGCCTAATGTTAGCTAGCTAGCAAATCAATTAACCTAGTTGGTTAGCTTTAGCTACCTGCAGATTCATGCATGGTGGCTAGCTATGACAATCAGTTTGTATTGCTGGTAGTATTGGTTGGGATTATTGCAGCATTCAAAACTGGGAACTGGGAACTGTGAACTCAGAAATCTCCAACTTCCGACTTCAGTGCATTCAAGACAATTGGGAAAAACGAGCTCCGACTGGAAAAAATCATTTTTTACGGTCATCCAACTTGAAATTCCAACTCGGGAACTTGAGTCTCTTTCTAGAGCCCGACTTTCCGATCTGAAGATCACTGATGTCACGATTTGACCTCTTATTTTTCCAAGTTCCCAGTTGTCTTGAAAGCACCATTAGGTTAATGGTCTAAACAAAAGACTCCACTTTGCCAGATGATTACATGACCCATCAAGTTAGCCAGGTGTGTCTGGGGGTGGTTACAGTCATCTATTGTATTTTATTAACATGCGTACATGTATAGACAATAGTGACCCATCCACTTAGCTAGAAGTGGCTGGGGGTGGTTATAGCATTTCTTTCACATCATCCATCAATTTAGACAAGTGTGTCTGGGTAAGCATCATCTAATAATTATTAAATATTTATACAATATTTGTATCTGAACATTTTCTCTTTTTGATATTGCTACTATGCAAGTAACCATTTCACTGTACCATTTACACCTTCTGTATCCTGTGCATGTGACAAATAAACCTAGCTTTTATTTGATATAGTGTGTGTTTACCAGAGACGGTAATGTGAAGAACATCATGACCTGCACCCAAGTCAGATTACGTTATTTATAGGCCAAGGACTAGATAAAGTGTATTTTTACCTGGAGTTCTTCGTTATTGTAGGCTATTACTTTCACCACTTTTAGTCTTGAAATGTTTGGTTGTTTACTACACTACCTTAATCTGTTTAGCACATGGCCTCACAGGTGAATCCTTAAAGAGTTAGGTGGGGCTTAAGAGGGTGTGAAAGATGCTGAATGGGTGTAGACAAAGAGGAGCTCTCCAGTACGTGTACCAAAACATTGAAGGGCCATTTTCTCAAAAGTGGGATTACAAGTTTATCATCTTTGAAAGCAGAATTACTTTCCCATTGTTCCTCAACTGCAGTGGATGATATACAATTTTCTAGCTCTGAGTCTCTACTTTTAGCCAATGTAAAAAACACAATTTCAAATGTTGCTATATAGGACCGGTCGGTCACATACAGTGCATTCTGAAAGTAGTCAGACCCCTTAACTTTTTCCAAATTTTGTTAGGTTACAGCCTTATTCTAAAATTGATTAAATCGTAATTTTTTCCGGCATCAATCTACACATAATACCCCATAATGACAAAGCAAAAACTGTTTTTTAGAAAATGTAAACGGAAATATCACATTTACATAATTATTCAGACCCTTTACTCGGTAATTTGTTGAAGCACCTTTGGCAGCGATTACAGCCTCAAGTCTTCTTGGGTATGATGCTACAAGCTTGGCACACCTGTATTTGGGAGGTTTCTCCCATTCTTCTCTGCAGATCCTCTCAAGCTCTGTCAGGTTGGATGGGGAGAGTCGCTGCAGCTATTTTCAGGTCTATCCAGAGATGTTATATCGGGTTCAAGTGCGGGCTCTGGCTGGGCCACTCAAGGACATTCAGAGACTTGTCCTGAAGCCACTTCTGCGTTGTCTTGGCTGTGCGCTTAGGGTCGTTGTCCTGTTGGAAGGTGAACCTTCGCCCCAGTCTGAGGTCCTGAGTGCTCTGGAACAGGTTTTTATCAAGGATCTCTCTGTACTTTGCTCAGTTAATCTTACCCTCGATCCTGACTAGTCTCCCAGTCACTGCCGCTGGAAAAAAATCCCCACAGCATGACGCTGCCACCACCATGCTTCACTATAGGGATGGTTCCACGTTTCCTCCAGATGTGACGCTTGGCATTCAGGCCAAAGAGCTCAATCTTGGTTTCATCAGACCAGAGAATCTTGTTTCTCATGGTCTGAGAGTCTTTAGGTGCCTTTTGGCAAACTCCAAGCGGGCTGTCATGTGCCTTTTACTGAGGAGTGGCTTCCGTCTGGCCACTCTACCATAAAGGCCTGATTGGTGGAGTGCTGCAGAGATGGTTGTCCTTCTGGAAGGTTCTCTCATCTCCACAGAGGAACTCTGGAGCTCTATCAGCGTGACCATCAGGTTCTTGATCACCTCCCTGACCAAGGTCCTTCTCCCCCGATTGCTCAGTTTGGCCGGTCGGCCAGCTCTAGGAAGAGTCTTGTTGGTTCCAACCTTCTTCCATTTAAGAATGATGGAGGCCACTGTGATCTTGGGGACCTTCATTGCTGCAGACATTTTTGAGTTCCCTTCTCCAGATCTGTGCCTCGACACAATCCTTTCTCGGAGCTCTAAAGACAATTCCTTCGACCTCATGGCTTGGTTTTTGCTCTGACATGCACTGTCAATTGTGCGACCTTATATCGAAAGGTGTGTGCCTTTCCAAATCATGTCCAATCAATTGAATTTACCACAGGTGGACTCCAATTAAGTTGTAGAAACATCTCAAGGATGATCAATGGAAACAGGATGCACCTGAGCTCAATTTCGAGTCTCAGAAAAGGGTCTGAATACTTAAGTAAATAAGGTATTTCAGTTTTTTAGTTTTAATACATTTGCAAAAAATTCTAAAAACCTGTTTTTGCTTTGTCATTATGGGGTATTGTGTGTAGATCGATGAGGAAAAAACTTAATTTACTCCATTTTAGAATAAGGCTGTAATGTAACAAAAAGTGGAAAAAGTCAAGGGGTCTGAATATGTTCAGAAGGCAATGTAGAATTATTTTAAGAAGGTCATACCAAGGATCATTTTGCTATTTGATTTTGAATTTGAATGTTTTTTGGCATTACTGCTATTAGCCCATACAAACGCATTGAATAACACATTCACTACATGGAACAACAGATAGTCCCCCAAAAGAATCTAAAGGAAGTTCTGAAGTGTCTATACTACACTGCTCAAAAAAATAAAGGGAACACTAAAAGAACATATCCTAGATCTGAATGAATGAAATAATCTTATTAAATACTTTTTTCTTTACATAGTTGAATGTGCTGACAACAAAATCACACAAAAATTATCCATGGAAATCAAATGTATCAACCCATGGAGGTCTGGATTTGGAGTCACCTTCCAAATTAATGTGGAAAACCACACTACAGGCTGATCCAACTTTGATGTAATGTCCTTAAAACAAGTCAAAATGAGGCTCATTAGTGTGTGTGGCCTCCACGTGCCTGTATGACCTCCCTACAACGCCTGGGCATGCTCCTGATGAGGTGGCGGGTGGTCTCCTGAGGGATCTCCTCCCAGACCTAGACTAAAGCATCCGCCAACTCCTGAACAGTCTGTGGTGCAACGTGGCGTTGGTGGATGGAGTGAGACATGATGTCCCAGATGTGCTCAATTGGATTCAGGTCTGGGGAACGGGCGGGCCAGTCCATAGCATCAATGCCTTCCTCTTGCAGGAACTGCTGACACACTCCAGCCACATGAGGTCTAGCATTGTCTTGCATTAGGAGGAACCCAGGGCCAACCGCACCAGCATATGGTCTCACAAGGGGTCTGAGGATCTCATCTCGGTACCTAATGGCAGTAAGGCTACCTCTGGTGAGCACATGGAGGGCTGTGCGGCCCCCCAAAGAAATGCCACCCCACACCATGACTGACCCACCACCAAACCGGTCATGCTGGAGGATGTTGCAGGCAGCAGAACGTTCTCCACGGCGTCTCCAGACTCTGTCACGTCTGTCACATGTGCTCAGTGTGAACCTGCTTTCATCTGTGAAGAGCACAGGGCGCCAGTGGCGAATTTGCCAATCTTGGTGTTCTCTGGAAAATGCCAAACGTCCTTCACGGTGTTGGGCTTTAAGCACAACCCCCACCTGTGGACGTCGGGCCCTCATACCACCCTCATGGAGTCTGTTTCTGACCGTTTGAGCAGACACATGCACATTTGTGGCCTGCTGGAGGTCATTTTGCAGGGCTCTGGCAGTGCTCCTCCTGCTCCTCCTTGCACAAAGGCGGAGGTAGCGGTCCTGCTGCTGGGTTGTTGCCCTCCTACGGCCTCCTCCACGTCTCCTGATGTACTGGCCTGTCTCCTGGTAGCGCCTCCATGCTCTGGACACTATGCTGACAGACACAGCAAACCTTCTTGCCACAGCTCGCATTGATGTGCCATCCTGGATGAGCTGCACTACCTGAGCCACTTGTGTGGGTTGTAGACTCCGTCTCATGCTACCACTAGAGTGAAAGCACCGCCAGCGTTCAAAAGTGACCAAAACATCAGCCAGGAAGCATAGGAACTGAGAAGTGGTCTGTGGTCACCACCTGCAAAACCAGTCCTTTATTGGGGGTGTTTTGCTAATTGCCTATAATTTCCACCTGTTGTCTATTCAATTTGTACAACAGCATGTGAAATTTATTGTCAATCAGTGTTGCTTCCTAAGTGGACAGTTTGTTTAAGTGTTCCCTTAATTTTTTTGAGCAGTGTATATCTTAGAGATATAAGAAAGATCAGGAAACATGTTTTATTTATTTTTTACATGTATTTAAACCCTTATTTTTAACAGTAAACAGTCTCCATATATACTTCCATAAATTTGTTCAACTTGTACCGGGGGACCTTCAGACGAGTCTTGTGAGGCCTGTGGGCGTCCTAGAGCAAAACAACCGACAAACTGTTCGTACACTACAGACAGAAGTTGGCAGATCGGTTTTACCTACTTCAGACGAGTTCCTATACACTTGTGGGGGTTGTAGAGCAAAATAGAGAACACTATCATGTTCATGAGAGTCTCATCTTTCCATAAAGGGGTCATAGTTTGTAGGCCAAACCGTTTGGACGCTACAGACGATTTTATGAGAAGAACAATTTTCAGGATGTCTCATGGTCTGACAAACACCGCTCTAGCTCTGTCACCTTTCACCGCAGATGCAGAAGTGCGACAAAGGCGGATGAGGTGGATTGAGACACATCCAAACAGATATCTCTAGCTTAAACTGACAGATAAACATCCCCATAAAAACATGCTCTCTCTCAGTCAGTCGCATCCTGGCTGGTTCACTCCAGTCCAGGGGTGGATTTTGTCTGTGTGTGTGTGTGTGTGCCGTATTTTCAGGCTGAGGACAAACCTCCATGCATGACCTGGGTTAGCTCTGCCACCAGCCTGACCCCAGAGTGGCAGGGTTCGTGTGGGTGAGGCTAGGGAGAGGGGGCATAGCATCTCCTCTAGAAGAAGAGGTTTGGAATCCGTGGGTGGAGGTCAAATGATGTCAATGCAACACCTAAGACAAGACAAGGAGTCAGGTACACAAACACTCTGGAGTACGCTCACTCTGGAGTATAGAGCACACACATGCACACCTGCACACAGAGACAGATAAACACTCACAAGCACACACACACACACACACAAATCTAGCAGATCAATCCACTTCTCAGATCACAGAGAGGGGAATGGGGGAACGGAAAAGTAAGAGGCAGAGCGAGAGAAAGAGAAATGTGAGACAGAGGCAGATAGGGAAGCGAATAAAATAGATACATTGAGAAATAAAGAGAGATACTGAAAAGAGTGGTAGATTGAAAGAGCCAGTCCAACAAAGAGAGAAAACGAGAGAGCATGGGTAGAAAATGAAAAAAAAGTGTTTTGAAGGGAAGAAAGGCGTGTTTGAGAAACAACTTACATCCATATCAGACTCCAGGGGGTCTCAGGAGAGAAGGAGAATGCTCCACACCCCTTTTCCCTTTTTCCTTGACGTCTCTTTTAATGGGAGCCGATGGAGTACCTAGCTGTTCAAACGGGAATTCCCAGAAAGCGGAGAAAACTCCACGGGCAGCAAGAAGAAAAGGAGAGCTCAAACACAACACTATCAAATATTCAACAGAGGCTTCTCTGATGCCAGGAGAATCTCCAAAAGAGAGTTTTACTCAGCAACTTTGAATTATACAACAGACCGCTTGGGGTGCACAGAGAAGATAGTGAGAAAACATTGTGAATGATAGACTTATGTGAGGTGGGAGGTCCCTAGTCAAATTAAAATCAAATCAAATTTGTCATGTGCTGAATACAACCTTACCGTGAAATGCTTACTTACGAATCCTTTTCCAATTGTGGGTCAAGGGTGTCTGGGATGATGGTACTGAGGTGTGCCGTGACCAGCCTTTCAAAGTATTTCATGGAAACAGATGTGAGTGCTACAGGATGATAGTTGTTTAGGCAGGTTACCTTGGAGTTCTTAGCAACAGGGACAATGGTGGTCTGCTTGAAACATGTTAGGATTAGAGACTGGCACAAAGAGATATTGAAAATGTCACCGACCACCTGGATTCGGTCTTACGTTGCATAAAAAAAAAGGTTATAGTATACACTGCATTTGAGGAACAATGGGAAAGTAATTATGCTTTGAAAGTTGATAAACTTGTAACCCCACTTTTGAGAAAATGGCACTTGAATGTTTTGGTACACCTACTGGAGAGCTCTTCTTTGTCTACACACTACACCATTCAGCATTGTTCACACCCTCGTAAGCCTTAGACCCATCCACCTCTTTAAGGATTTTGAGGCCATGTGCTAAACAGAGTGAGTAAGTGTAACGCATACGCAGGGAGTCAGGAAACAGGTGCAGGAGGTGAGTTTAATAATAAGAAACATGAAGATAAACAAAACAGGAGTAGCGTAATGAACATAAACAAAACCAATACTGCCTGAAGACAGGCTACGGAAGGCTAAATAAATGGAGAGTGATCAGGGTGATGTTGAAGTCCAGGTGTGGGTAACGATGGGGAGCAGGTGTGCACAATGATGGTTGCTAGGTGTGCGTAAAATGGGTTGCCAGGACCGGTGGTTAGTTGACCGGCAACGTCAAGCACTGGAGTGGCAGAGCACTTTATCTAGTCCTTGGCCTATAAATAACGTAATCTGACTTGGGTGCAGGTCATGATGTTCTTCACATTACCGTCTCTGGTAAACACACACTATATCAAATAAAAGCTAGGTTTATTTGTCACATGCACAGGATACAGAAGGTGTAAATGGTACAGTGAAATGGTTACTTGCATATTTGCATAGTAGCAAAATCAAAAAGAGAAAATGTTCAGATACAAATATTGTATAAATATTTAATAATTATTAGATGATGCTTACCCAGAAACACTTGTCTAAATTGATGGATCATGTGAAAGAAATGCTATATCCACCCCCAGCCACTTCTAGCTAAGTGGATGGGTCACTATTGTCTAGACATGTACACATGTTAATAAAATACAATAGATGACTGTAACCACCCCCAGACACACCTGGCTAACTTGATGGGTCATGTAATCATCTGGCAAAGTGGAGTATTTTGTTTAGACAATTAACCTAATGGTGCTTTCAAGACAACTGGGAACTTGGAAAAATACGAGGTCAAATCGTGACATCAGTGATCTTCAGATCGGAAAGTCGGGCTCTAGAAAGAGGCTCCAGTTCCCGAGTTGGAATTTCAAGTTGGATGACCGTAAAAAATGATTTTTTTTCCAGTCGGAGCTCGTTTTTTTCTGAGTTCCCAATTGTCTTGAATGCACTGAAGTCGGAAGTTGGAGATTTCTGAGTTCACAGTTCCCAGTTCCCAGTTTTGAATGCTGCAATAATCCCAACCAATACTACCAGCAATACAAACTGATTGTCATAGCTAGCCACCATGCATGAATCTGCAGGTAGCTAGAGCTAACCAACTAGGTTAATTGATTTGCTAGCTAGCTAACATTAGGCTATAACTGGCTTTCTGAGATATGAATAACATTACTACACAGATCATACACGTAACGTTAGCTAGTGAGCCATCCAGCTAACATTACCTAGCTAGCTAACAGTACGCTTTAACTTCCAATGAAAATGACTTTCTGACAAAACTAGAAACATATAATATCTGAACATGTAGCTAGACTCTTACCCATATACATGGATGAAAGCTTCACGGCAGACTGTAACCCCTTTCACTAAGTAAAATGCATCCTGTGTTGTTTCCGTTTTATTTGTAGCTACAGCTTGTTTGGCCTGTTGAGTCAAGTCACTCCAGTTCACATCGTGTGCAGAAAATAGTCAATCACAACTTTTTCTCACTGATATTTGTCGATAGCGCCTGCTAAATTCAGGGCAGCAATGTTGTTGAGAGCAGTAGCAACACTTTTACGGTTCTCCTTGGCTAACGTTATATCTTTCAAAAAAGCCACGGTAGCAAGGATATCTAGACATACTGAGCAGCTGATGTTATAGACAGAAGCATGCTACATGGCAGAAGGTTCCTGTCTTTTTCCATGGCAAACCAACTCGTAATTTAACAATTTAATTCGTATTTACAGATGGCATACACATTTTTAATTAGGGCATTTGAAAGTTCACATGTTCCAGAAGGCATTTCTGCCCCAAAACTAATTTTGATTAAAAAAAAAGATATATGTTCAAATACCTCTCCTGTGAAGTAATGACGTGCAACATACGCCTAGCTTCCTGAAACAGGTGACAAATGTCTCTGAAGCTCAGCTGGTCCGCGCATGCTCTGAGTACGCTCCCTAGTATTCCATCTGGCCCAGCATCCTTGCAAGTGTTAACCTGTTTAAAAGTCTTACTCACATCGGCCACGGAGAACGAGATCACACAGTCATCCGGGACAGCAGGGGCTCTCATGCCTGGCTCAGTGTTGTTTTCCTCGAAGCGAGCATATAAGGCATTCAGCTCGTCTGTGTGGTTTGCATCACTGTGCAATTCACAGCTGGGTTTCCCTTTGTAATCTGTAAAGTCTGCAAACCCTGCGACAAGCACCCGAAGGAGGTCATAGCGGGCATTCTTGTGAGCGTCCATGTCCGTGTCCCGTTCCTTGAAAGCGGTATCTCTAGCCTTTAGCCCGACGCGGATACTTCCTCTAATCCATATATTTTGGTTAGTGTACATAAGGTCACTGTGGGGGCAACGTCTACAATGCACTTATTGATGAAGCCTGTGACTGATGCGGTAACATTTTATCAGATCAATCCTTGAACATATTCCAGTCTGTGCTAGCGAAGCAGTCTTGTAGCTTCGTCAGACCACTTTCATACTGAGCGAGTCACTGGTACTTCCTGTTTGAGTTTTTGCTTGTAAACAGGAATCAGGAGGATGGAGTCATGGTCTGATTTGCAGATGGGAGGGCCTTGTATGCGTTTCTGTGGGTAGACTAAAAGTGGTCCAGAGTGTTAGCGCCTCTTGTAGCGCAGGAGACATGTTGTTTAAAGTGTCAAACGCATTTCAGTCTCCCTGTGTTGAAGTCTCTGCTCACTAGAAATGCTGCCTCTGAGTGTGCGTTTTCTTGTTTGTTCATGGCTCTGCAAAGCTCGTTGAGTGCCTACTTAGTGTCATTCTCATTTGTGGAGGGATGTAGACAACAGTGATGATTACAGATGAAAGGTATTCTAGTTCAGGTGAGCAAATATTTGAGACTCCCTTCACACTTGAAGAAGCGCAACAGTTGTTGTTTACAAAGACGCACACCCCTCCCCCTTTGGTTTTGCCTGAGTCCGCTGTCCGGTCGTGACAAAGCATGGAGACACCCCAGGTAACTGGGAGTTTCCAAGTGTGAGGAAAAACAGCATTCTTCCAGGGGTGTCAGAGAGCTGAATTAATATGCTGTTGGAGTTTAGTTTTAATTAACCTTTTCACTCGTGAGTTCCAAATATTTAGAACGGTCACCCCAGCGTGAGTTTTTTTATATGCATGATGTCAGAATGCACTCACTGTTCCAAAATGTGATTGTGACGCAACAGAACAACAAGGCTCGCTGCCTGCTAATTATCTATAGCAGGGGTGTCAAACGTACGGCCCGCGGGCCGGATCAGGCCCGCAAACGGGTTTAATCCGGCCCGCGAGATGATTTAAAAAAAACAAAAACAAAAAAAAACAAAAAAAAATTAAGTATAAAAATGCGCTGCCATTTTTCAATAAAATAAACTGCTGTTCCAATTGCGTCCACTGGATGGCGCAATAGCAATTGTGTTAAGCAAGCAAACTGTTTATACCGGGGCAGAGCAAGTAGGTCAAGCACGTGCAGCCAATGAGCTACTTTGTTTTGCCCGCGATATTTATTACGGCTTCTACTTTTAACATTATGTGCTTTGGCACCCTCATTGCCCCAATATGTCTCTGTCAAAAAAGAGAAAAGTGTACGCAGAGTGCAGAGTGTTCCAAGAAAAATGGTCATCCTATTTAATCACGGAATTGAATGGGAAAGCTGTATGTTTGGTGTGTTCAGAGCATGTTGCAGTGCTGAAAGAATATAACCTTCAGTCGCCACTATGTGAGTCTTCATGCCGACAAATATGACAACTTTCAAGGACAGCGGAGATGAGAGAAGGTGAATGAACTGTTGGCGGGTCTGAAGAAACAGCAGTCTGTGTTTACTCACAGCCGAGACATCAGTGACGCTGCAGTGAAAGCTAGCTACCTCATTGCTAATGAAATCGCAGTGGCTTCAAAACCATTTAGTGAGGGTGAATTTGTAAAAACATGCATGATGAAGGCAGCGGAGATTGTGTGCCCTGAAAAGCGGCAGGCTTTTGCAAATATCAGCCTGACAAGAAACACAGTTGCAGACAGGATTTCCGATCTTTCAGTGGATTTGGACAGCCAGTTGAAGCAAAAAGTAAAGTCATTTATTGCGTTTTCGGTTGCAATTGATGAAAGCACGGACATTACAGATGTTGCACAACTGGCAATTTTTTCATCCGCAGAGTTGATGACACATTGACCGTCACCGAGGAGTTCGTGGAGTTGGTGCCGATGACAGATACAACGACAGCAGCTGATATTTTTACCGCACTCGTCGGCGCGCTGGACAGGGTCGGAGTGGAGTGGTCCCGCGCTGTCAGCCTGGCTACAGATGGTGCGCCCTCAATGATCGGGAAAAAAGCAGGCGTTGTGACAAAGTTCAGAGAGAAAGTGCAATCTGCAAATGGAGAACGTGATTTTTGACTTTTCACTGTATTTTGCACCAGGAGGCTTTGTGTTGCAAGTCATTAAAGATGGATAACGTCATGAAGGTGGTCATCCAAACTGTTAATTTCATCCGATCCAGAAGCCTGAATCACCGTCAGTTTGACAGCCTTCTCAGAGAGAAAGACCACATCTATGGCCTGCCATACCACACTGAGGTAAGATGGTTAAGCCGAGGTGCTGTGCTGAGGCGTTTCTTTGATTTACGAGAAGAAATTGAACAGTTCATGGAAGAAAAGGGCAAACCAGTGTTAGAATTTCATTCCGCAGAATGGATGCCGGACCTTGCATTTATGGTGGATGTTACAGAGCACCTGAATAACTTGAACAAACAGCTGCAAGGGCGCAACAAAGTTGTCACGCAGTATTATGACAGCATACGTTCTTTCAAGTTGAAGCTGTCATTGTGGGAGACGCAACTTGCCGGTGGTGATGCAGCTCACTTCCCCTGTCTGAAAAATGTGTGCGGACCCAACATGTGGCAGACATGAAGCGGTTCAAATATAAAATAACTGGACTGTTACGGGAGTTTGAGCAACGCTTTCAGATTTATGTTTATATGTTTTTATGTTGATGTGCTATTGTTTTTAATTGATTTTATTTTATTTGTATATTTAACCTATTCTTGACTCTGTGGTTCTTGCACTTGTTTGGGGAACAGGATTTCATTATTTTTATCTACATTTCTGCCTGAGAAATGACACCCTGATATAGTTCTGTGATCTGTGAAACAGTTCTGTTAATCACTGAGGCATTGTGTGTTTGTGTGTTCTTTTTCTTTAGAATTTTCAAATAAACTTGACGTGTTTTATGATTAATAGTGATGTTGTGCTTGTACTATTTTGGACACACTGTCCTCAGGCTCCAGCTTTATGTTGTATGTTGATCGTATTAAAACAAAGAAAACAATCTGAAGTTGTTGTTTTTAAGTTATATATACCATGATTTTTCCGGTCCGGCCCACTTGGGAATAGATTTTCCTCCATGTGGCCCCTGAGCTAAAATGAGTTTGACACCCCTGATCTATAGGCTATGTTTCAACTTGTCAATTTCAAATTATTTTCTAACAAGTTTTATTTTCTAACAACAGTTTGAAAGGTGTGTTCCGCCTCCTCATTTATTCACATAAGAAGTAGCCCATTTCACTGTTGCGGACTATTTCTGTTTGAGGCTTTACTGAGCCGGACAAACTTCTCTCTTCAAGGAGAGCCCGATCATTTCCCCAGTGTTTCCCCAGATCAAGTATGCAGACATTTGCGCATCTCTAGTCAGAACTCTTGCACAAAATGTTTCCCCCTGGCACATTTTCTGGCTGGCGCCCGCATTGCCTTCATTGTTGCGTTCCTATCAAAGTAAGTGCCTCATTTTCTGTATTTCATGTTGTCGTCTCTACTGTAGCATACCGTATGTACAGTGCCTTCGGAAAGTATTCAGACCCCTTGACTTTTTCCATATTTTGTTACGTTACAGCCTTACTCTAAACTTGATTAAATAATTTTTTCCCCCCATCAATCTACAAACAATACCCTATAATGACAAAGCAAAAACAGGTTTTTATACATTTTTGCTAGTTTATTACAAAAAATAAATGGAAATATCACATTTACATAAGTATTCAGACCCTTTACTCAGTACTTTGTTGAAGCACCTTTGGTAGTGATTACAGCCTAGAGTATGCTTGGGTATGACGCTACAAACTTGGCAAACCTGTATTTGGGGAGTTTCTCCCATTCTTCTCTGCAGATCCTCTCAAGCTCTGTCAGGTTGGATGGGGAGCGTTGCTGCACAGCTATTTTCAGGTCTCTCCAGAGATGTTCGATCGGGTTCAAGTCCGGGCTCTGGCTGGGGAACTCAAGGACATTCAGAGACTTGTCCCGAAGCCACTCCTGCATTATCTTGGCTGTGTGCTTAGGGTCGTTGTCCTGTTGGAAGGTGAACCTTCACCCCAGTCTGAGGTCCTGAGCGCTCTGGAGCAGGTTTTCATCAAGGATCTCTCTGTACTTTGCTCTGTTCATCTTTCCCTCGATCCTTACTAGTCTCACAGTCCCTGCCTCTGAAAAACATCCCCACAGCATAATGCTGCCACCACCATGCTTCACCGTAGGGATGGTGTCAGGTTTCCTTCAGACATGACCCATGGCATTCAGGCCAAAGAGTTCAATCTTGGTTTCATCAGACCAGAGAATCTTGTTTCTCATGGTCTGAGAGTCTTTAGGTGCCTTTTGGCAAACTCCAAGCGGGCTGTCGTGTCATTTACTGAGAAGTGGCTTCTGTCTGGCCACTCTACCATAAAAGCCTGATTAGTGGAGTGTTTCAGAGATGGTTGTCCTTCTAGAAGGTTCTCCTATCTCCACAGAGGAACTCTGGAGCTCTGTCAGAGTGACCATCAGGTTCTTGTTCACCTCCCTGACCAAGGCCCCTATCCCCCGACTGCTCAGTTTGGCTGGGCGGCCAGCTCTAGGAAGTGTCTTGGTGGTTCCAAACTTCTTCCATTTAAGAATGATGGAGGCCACTGTGTTCTTGGGGACCTTCAATGCTGCCTAAATGTTTTTGCTCTGACATGCACTGTCAACTGTGCAACCTTATATAGAAAGGTGTGTGTGTGCCTTTCCAATTCATGTCTAATCAATTGAATTTACCACAGGTGGACTCCAATCAAGATGTAGAAACATTTCAAGGATGATCAATGGAAACAGGATGCACCGGAGCTCAATTTCGAGTCTCATAGCAAAGGGTCTGAATACTTACTTAAGTAAGGTATTTCAGTTTTTTTTTTTAATATATATTTGCAAAATTGGAATTCCGAATTGGATGACCGTTCAAAACTATTTTTCTCAGTCGGAGCTAGTTTTTTTCCCAAGTTCCCAGTTGTTTTGAATGCAGCTTCAGATTGTAACTATAGTACCTCAGGGTTGCCAGATCAGACCTCCCTTTCCAGGGGTTTTATTTTTATTTACCTTATAAACTTCTCCTGTGTTTGCCCCCCTTTATTGATAAATTCCCCATCATAGTAATATTTCCTGCATCCATCCCCCACGATACCTTCCGCGATATCTACCCCCCATGGACTTGAAAACCCCCAACAAATGAAATGAACCCCAACACAAACCCCACTAAAATGGTGTCAACCAAATCTGGCAACCCTGATTAGCTTTCGTGCTACGGTTAGGCTAGGCCAGGCCTGGGCAACTCCAGTCCTCGGGGGCCTGATTGGTGTCACACGTTTGCCCCATCCCTAGCAAACACAGCTGATTTAAACTAATTGCATTTTTAACTGAAGATCATGATTAGTTGATTATTGGAGTCAGGTGTGTTAGCTGGGGCTGAGGCAAAAGTGTGACACCAATCAGGCCCCCGAGGACTAGAATTGCCCAGGCCTGAGCTAGGCAGTAGGCTTTGATTTGGGGTGATGATCTGAGAGGTGATAACATTTCATTTGCTTTGTGATTTGTCAAAAACTGTAAATGACTTGTCAAGTCATGTGCTCCTGTTCTTGTATACACTATAACAAGTACATAGAATATTTTTTTATATGCTGAAATGTGGCCAAACTAAGTTAATATTTTATGGGCAATGGGCGCAGCCATTTTTTACTTAGACTTTGTTTATTTGCGTCTTATAGTGAATGGCATTCTGGGATTACGGCGTTTTCGCTTGTCAAACATAAACAAACATGGCTGCCATCATAAAGAATTTAGCTGCTGTTAGCTTAGCTGAGACGCATCTCTTTTCTAAACAATATTACATTTCTCCCTTGTGTTCACCAGAGTCTAGCTGTTAGGTCGCTAATTTATGTTTAGTTTTTTGTCAGCGTAACCTGTTATTTAGACTGGTTTAAGGAATGAGTTTGGCTGTGGATGTGTTCCGTGTGATGCTTGGATGATGAAGTTTGCATTTATCTTTTACAATAAAAGGTGAAATTGGGGAATAAAGTTGTGAAGACCTTTATTTCCCATCAGTACAAAACATTGTTTAGATGCTTTTCAGAGAACAATGCTGTTTAGACGCAACAAGCATTATACGTTCTGTTGTTACTGTTCCAATCACATATTTGCAATGGTACACTGTAGGGACCACTCAACAATGACCACAAATATGTGATCATACGCGTCAAATATGTGTCAAAGGGTTAAATTGTGAATAAAGTGCTATTGATTATATGGATTGTAACATCCACTCTTGCATCACAAGGCAAATATTGCTTTGTCTCACCCCAATAATCTAGGTAACCGTTTTGATTACTGTCTAGAGTCAATATCATAACATCGCTTTCTTCAAATATGTGTTTGATACTGTATGTTGTATACCGGTAATATCTTTCTTTAAGCGAGATGGTGGGATTTTGTTTGAGACTGTGTTAACAGTAATTTTGAGTTTTACATGACATTTCAAATAGTTTCCCTACTGTTTGTACACCTCCGTTTGTAATACGGTTTCCAATTTAGTAGGTGGCAAATATGTTTAACGAATTGCTTTTGGCAACGTCAACAAGGGCTGACATTCTGAAAAGTATCTTCTATATAAACAAAAAGCAATTTAATTTCCATTAGGATCCTTACGTTAACAAGGACTTCACAAACTCATACTGTATGTCATTGGTAGACAGTCATTGTCACAGGCTTTGTGCAAGATAACTACAAGTCACACACTCGGCCAGATAAGCACGTAAACAGCATGGCTTTGGATGGCTGTAGTCCTCTCGTCAATGCATATGAGATGACGCGAGGAGTGAGGGAATGGTCAGCGCTGGGGTGCGGTGAGAGCTACCTGACAACACTGTGCCTTTTAATGGCGTTCTCGGAGAAGACGATGCATTTTCTTTCCAGCGCTGCCACTAAGGTTAAGTAATGTAGCACATTACAGGGATCGATACCTTGGGGTCGGCCAAGCACAAACAATAAATCAACCCTATTTATTGAGTTTGTCCGAGTGGTGACCATTACTCCAGAAAGGGAGGGGTAAAATTATACAGAGGGAGTGAGATATTGCAGGTGATGATCGATGACCGATGACAATATGGCCGCCGCCATAATGACTGATTGAGGATGAAGGTGGACTTTGGCTCGCTCTTCAGTACCTGTGACAAATGTGGCATCTTCTCTCCCTCATGACCAACTATTAGATCTTGCATTAATTCAGTGAGGAGTGCTATTAGAATGATGGTACAGGCAGAGAGAAGGTGATAGACTCTGCATGTGGCGTAGTCAGTGAGAAAGCCAAATAAATCCAATACGCCTTAAATAACAAAGGAAGTGTAATGTAAGATGAATGACTTTGGCAAGGCAAAGTTAGCCATCTCATAGTGCAGTGGTTTTCAACCCGAGTGCCGTGAAACTTTTCCTAATCTTGATAATATTTTGTAAATGCAACCTGTGGAATGAACGTGGAATTTTGATTTGGGAGCATTAGAAAGAAAATAAATCAGATAATACAGTGCCTTCAGAAAGTATTCATAACCCTTGACTTGTGTTCCATGCTGAATTCAAAATGGATGAAATAAAAACAATACCCCATAATGACAAAGTGAAAACATGTTTTTAGAAATCTCATTTACATACAGGACCAGTCAAAATTCATTCAAGGGTTTTTCTTAATTTTTTGTCACGCCTGCTCCTGCTCCCCCTCCCTGGCGCTCGAGGGCGCCAGGCTGCCCATCATTTCGCACACCTGTCACCATCGTTACACGCATCAGTGCTTCATTGGACTCACCTGGACTTCATCACTGCTTAATTACCTCCCCTTTATCTGGCTGTTCCTCAGTTTGATCCCCGTGTCAGCATTAATGTTGTGTCGCTTCCATTGTCCAGACGCTGTCTGTGTTTTGTTCCTGTCTGTTTTTTCCATTAAATGTTCACTCCCTGTACTTGCTTCTTGTCTCCAAGTGTCTGTCCTTACAATTTTTATGATTTTCTACGTTGTAGAATAATAGTGAAGACATCAAAACTATGAAATAACACATATGGAATTATGTAGTAACCAAAAAAGACTAAAACATCAAAATTCATTTAATATTTTATATTCTTCAAAGTAGCCACCCTTTGCCTGATGACAGCTTCGCATTGTCTCAACCAGCTTCATGAGGTAGTCACCTGGAATGTTTTTCAACAGTCTTGAAGGAGTTCCCACATATGCTGAGCACTTGTTGGCTGCTTTTCCTTCACTCTGCGTTCCAACTCATCCCAAACCATCTCAATTGGGTTGAGGTCAGGTGATTGTGGAGGCCAGGTCATCTGATGCAGCACTCCATCACTCTCCTTCTTGGTCAAATAGCCCTTACACAGCCTGGAGGTGTGTTTTGGGTCATTGTCTTGTTGAAAAACAAATGATAGTCCCACTAAGCGCAAACCAGATGGGATGGCATATCGCTGCATAAAGCTGTGGTAGCCATGCTGGTTAAGTGTGCCTTGAATTCTAAATAAATCACAGACAGTGTCACCAGCAAAGCACCCCCACACCATCACACCTCCTCCTCCATGCTTCATGGTGGGAACCACACATGCGTAGATAATCCCTTCACCTTCTCTGCGTCTCACAAAGACACAGCGGTTGGAACCAAAAATCTCAAATTTGGACTCATCAGACCAATGGACAGATTTCCACCGGTCTAATGTCCATTGCTCGTGTTTCTTGGCCCAAGCAAGTCTCTTCTTCTTATTGGTGTCCTTTTAGTAGTGGTTTATTTGTAGCAATTTCACCATGAAGGCCTGATTCACACAGTCTCCTCTGAACAGTTGATGTTGAGATGTGTCTGTTACTTGAACTCTGTGAAGCATTTATTTGGGCTGCAATCTGAGGTGCAGTTAACTTATCCTCTGCGGCAGAGGTAACTCTGGGTTTTCCTTTCCTGTGGAGGTCCTCATGAGAGCCAGTTTCATCATAGCGCTTGATGGTTTTTGTAACTGCACTTGAAGAAACTTTCAAAGTTCTTGAAATGTTCCGGATTGACTGACCTTCATGTCGTAAAGTATTGCTGGACTGTCATTTTTCTTTGCTTATTTGAGCTGTTCTTGCCATAATATGGAGGTGGTCTTTTACCAAATAGGGCTATCTTCTGTATACCACCCCTACCTTGTCACAACACAACTGATTGGCTCAAATGCATTAAGAAGGAAAGAAATGCCAGAAATTAACTTTTAACAAGGCACACTTGTTAATTGAAATGCATTCCATGTGACTAACTCATGAAGCTGGTTGAGAGAATGCCAAGAGTGTGCAAAGCTGTCATCAAGGCAAAGGGTGGCTACTTTGAAGAATCTCAAATATAAAATATATTTTGATTTGTTTAACACTTTTTTGGTTACTACATGATTCCATATGTGTTATTTCATAGTTTTGATTTCTTCACTATTATTCTACAATGTAGAAAATAGTTTAAAAAAATAACAATAATAATACTGGAATGAGTAGGTGTGTCCACATTTTTGACTGGTACTGTAAGTATTCACACCCCTGAGTCAATACTTTGTAGAATAACCTTTGGCAGCGATTACAGCTGTGACTCTTCCCTGGAAAGTCTCTAAGAGCTTTCCACACCTGTATTATGCAACATTTGCCCATTATTGTTTTCAAAATTCTTCAAGCTCTGTCAAATTGGTTGTTGGTCATTGCTAGACAACCATTTTCAGGTCTTCCCATAGATTTTCAAGTAGAGTTAAGTCAAAACTGTAACTCGGCCACTCAGGAACATTCACTGTCTTTTTGGTAAGCAACTTGTTGTCCTGCTGAAAGGTAAATTAATCTCCCAGTGTCTGGTAAAAATCAAACTGAAGAAGGCATTCCTATAGGATTTTGCCTGTGCTCACAGTAGCTCCATTCAATTTCTTTTTTTTATCCCCAGTCCTTAATGATTACAATCATACCCATAACATAACTTCACCATGCTAAAAGGGATATTCAAAGTCTGGTTTTACAAATGTTTTGTTACCCAACCAAATCTCGCTTAGGGCTCCCAAAACGCTAGTTCATACGGCCATCATCCACATTGGAGATTTATGGAAACACACTCATCAAGTCTATCGCTGGCATTAGACTTTTGCTTTTGAAAGCATCTCTCTCACTCTGTAATTCGCTAAACACCATGTAAGACAGACTTTCGTTTTTTTCACCGACTCGAGGCATGATGAGAGAAAGCTTACAGAAGCTGAAGTGAGCCGTTCCTGTCGAGCAGAGAAGAGCTCAACGAAGGGGAGGAGCAGCCAGGGATCTGAGAGAGGATGGGAAGAGGGGAGGGAGAGGGAGGGGGTCAAGCTTTGATGATAAAGTGGTATTATCTGGTCTAATGCAATATAAGAGGAGAGATTATAGGACCCTCTCAGCCCTGGCACCCATTCACAGGCCTCCTCACAGGCCTCCACCAATCTAATTGTGTTTAATCCCACGTGGGCGCTGACCCACAGAGGACTCTCCGCGGGCACGGACACGGAAGGCCTCCTGTGAGGTCACTCTCAAAGGGAGAATGTGATGAAAACAGAGGGAACGTAAATAAAGGGAGAGAGACGGGGGAGAGAAGGAAGGAAAGTGTGAGGAATAGGGAGGAATAGAGAGAGAATGGTAGAGAGAGAAAGAACAAAGTTGAGAGAGAGATAGAAAATGTGCCTTCAGAAAGTATTCATACCCCTTGACTTTTCCGAAGTGGTGTAAATTGCTGTCCCACATCAAAAAAACTGTTCAGTTAACTCCAAAACTTCAAACATTTAATTACATTATGATACAGTATATTTTAATTCATTCCAAGGGAATAATAAACATATTGTTACATTAATATAGTACATTTACATTTACATCATTTAGCAGACGCTCTTATCCAGAGCGACTTACAAATTGGTGCATTCACCCTATAGCCAGTGGGATAACCACTTCATAATTTTTTTTAAATTATTATTATTATTAATTTTTTTTTTTTTATGGGTTTGGGTAAGGGGGGGGTAGAAGGATTACTTTATCCTATCCCAGGTATTCCTTAAAGAGGTGGGGTTTCAAATGTCTCCGGAAGGTGGTGAGTGACTCCGCTGTCCTGGCGTCGTGAGGGAGCTTGTTCCACCATTGGGGTGCCAGAGCAGCGAACAGTTTTGACTGGGCTGAGCGGGAACTATGCTTCCGCAGAGGAAGGGGAGCCAGCAGGCCAGAGGTGGATGAACGCAATGCCCTCGTTTGGGTGTAGGGACTGATCAGAGCCTGAAGGTACAGAGGTGCCGTTCCCCTCACAGCTCCATAGGCAAGCACCATGGTCTTGTAACAGATGCGAGCTTCAACTGGAAGCCAGTGGAGTGTGCGGAGGAGCGGGGTGACGTGAGAGAACTTGGGAAGGTTGAACACCAGACGGGCTGCGGCATTCTGGATGAGTTGTAGGGGTATTAATGGCACAGGCAGGGAGCCCAGCCAACAGCGAGTTGCAGTAATCCAGACGGGAGATGACAAGTGCCTGGATTAGGACCTGTGCCGCTTCCTGTGTAAGGCAGGGTCGTACAAAGTCATTGTTTAAATACCTGTTTCTATTGAGAGGTGGCTGTCCCAAACCCTGACTCCTAAACTTCATGTAAAAAAAGAAAGCAATACATTTATTTTTGATTTTTTTTTAACATTATTATTTCAATAGAACATCTTGAGTTGTCAAAATCAAAAGTAACAGTCAGTATCGGGTGTGGCCACCAGCTGCATTAAGTACTGCAGTGCATCTCCTCCTCCTGGACTGCACCACATTTTCCAGTTCTTGCTGTGAGATGTTACCCCACTCTTCCACCAAGGCACCTGCAAGTTCCCGGACATTTCTGGGGATAATGGCCCTAGCCCTGACCCTCCAATCCAACAGGTCCCAGACATGCTCAATGGGATTGAGATCCGGGCTCTTCGCTGGCCATGGCAGAACACTGATATTCCTGTCTTGCAGGAAACCACGCACAGAATGAGCAGTATGGCTAGTGGCATTGTCATGTTGGAGGGTCATGTCAAGATGAGCCCGCAGGAAGGGTACCACATGAGGGAGGAGGATGTCTTCTCTGTAACGCACAGTGTTGAGATTGCCTGCAATGACAACAAGCTCAGTCCGATGATGCTGTGACACACCGCCCCAGACCATGACGGACCCTCCACCTCCAAATCGATCCCGCTCCAGAGTACAGGCCTCAGTGTAACGCTCATTCCTTCGATGATAAACGCGAATCCGACCATCACCCCTGGTAAGACAAAACCTCGACTCGTCAGTGAAGAGCACTTTTTGCCAGTCCTGTCTGGTCCAGCGACGGTGGGTTTGTGCCCATAGGCGATGTTGTAGCCGGTGATGTCTGGTGAGGACGTGCCTTACAACAGGCCTACAAGACCTCAGTCCAGCCTCTCTCTGCCTATTACGGACAGTCTGAGCACCGATGGAGTGATTGTGCGTTCCTGGTGTAACTCGGGCAGTTGTCGTTGCCATCCTGTACCTGTCCCGCAGGTGTGATGTTCGGCTGTACCGATCCTGTGCACGTGTTGTTACACGTGGTCTGTCACTGTGAGGACGATCAGCTCTCCGTCCTGTCTCCCTGTAGCGCTGTTTTAAGCTTCTCACAATACGGACATTGCAATTTATTGCCCTGGCCACATCTGAAGTCCTCATGCCTCCTTGCAGCATGGCTAAGGCACATTCACGCAGATGAGCAGGGACCATGGGCATCTTTCTTTTGGTGTTTTTCAGAGTCAGTAGAAAGGCCTCTTTAGTGTCCTAGGTTTTCATAACTGTGACCTTAATTGCCTACCGTCTGTAAGCTGTTAGTGTCTTAACGACCGTTCCACAGGTGCATGTTCATTAATTGTTTATGGTTCATTGAACAACCATGGGAAACAGTGTTTAAACCTTTACAATGAAGATCTGTGAAGTTATTTGGATTTTTACGAATTATCTTTGAAAGACAGGGTCCTGAAAAAGGGACGTTTCTTTTTTTGCTGAGTTTATTTTCACACTATGAGGTTGGAATAATACTGTGGAGTTGTGAAAATTATGATAATGCCCTTTTAGTGTAAAAGCTGTTTGAAAAGACCACCTGAAATTTCAGCCTGTTTTGGTGGTATGGAATTTGGGGTAAATTAGTTAATAGACCAGAAAGAGAGTTCCAAACCTCTCTGCCAATAACAACTAGTTTTCAGTTTTCCCCTTCCCACTCAGACCACTCCCAGACAGTCCTAGCAACATTATTGTTTGAGAAATTGCTCTTTGCTAAGAAGCTATTTTTGTTTCTTTATGACCATTTTAATGTAAAAGAATCACAGTAAGGTACTTAATTGTTACCTAGAAATTATTTGATATAAAGAAAAATACAAAAAAGGCTGCATTGGACCATTAAGAAGTGTCACTACCGAACATCTAATATTTCAAGACATATGTAAAGTATTGTTTTGGGACTAAAATGTATGTTCTACAGTTGAAGTCGGAAGTTTACATACACCTTAGCCAAATACATTTAAACTCAGTTTTTCACAATTCCTGACATTTCATCCTAGTAAAAATGCTCTGCTTTAAATTGTTAAACTTGGGTCAAACGTTTCGGGTAGCCTTCCACAACCTTCCCACAATAAGTTTGGTCAATTTTGGCCCATTCCTCCTGACAGAGCTGGTGTAACTGAATCAGGTTTGTAGGCCTCCTTGCTCGCACACACTTTTTCAGTTCTGCCCAAAAATGTTCTATAGGATTGAGGTCAGGGCTTTGTGATGGCCACTCCAATACCTTGACTTTGTTGCCCTTAAGCCATTTTGCCACAACTTTGGAAGTATGCTTGGAGCCATTGTCCATTTGGAAGACCCATTTGCGACCAAGCTTTAACTTCCTGACTGATGTCTTGAGATGTTGCTTCAATATATCCACATAATTTTCCTTCTTCGTGATGCCATCTATTTTGTGAAGTGCACCAGTCCCTCCTGCAGCAAAGCACCACCACAGCATGATGCTGCCACCCCTGCGCTTCACGGTTGGGATGGTGTTCTTCGGCTTGCAAGCAACCCCCTTTTTCCTCCAAACATAACGATGGTCATTATGGCCAAACAGTTCTATTTTTGTTTCATCAGACCAGAGGACATTACTCCAAAAAGTACAATCTTTGTCCCCATGTGCAGTTGCAAACCGTAGTCTGGCTTTTTTATGGTGGTTTTGGAGCAGTGGCTTCTTCCTTGCCGAGCGGCCTTTCAGGTTATGTCGATATAGGACTCGTTTTACTGTGGATATAGATACTTTTGTACCTGTTTCCTCCAGCATCTTCACAGGGTTCTTTGCTGTTGTTCTGGGATTGATTTGCACTTTTCGCACCAAAGTACGTTCATCTCTAGGAGACAGAACGCGTCTCCTTCCTGAGCAGTATGACGGCTGTGTGGTCCCATGGTGTTTATACTTGAGTACTATTGTTTGTACAGATGAACGTGGTACCTTCAGGCGTTTGGAAATTGCTCCCAAGGATAAACCAGACTTGTGGAGGTCTACAATTTCTTTCTGAGGTCTTGGCTGATTTCTTTTGATTTTCCCATGATGTCAAGCAAAGAGGCACTGAGTTTGAAGGTAGGCCTTGAAATACATCCACAGGTACACCTCCAATTGACTCAAATGATGTCAATTAACCTATCAGAAGCTTCTAGAGACATGACATCATTTTCTGGAATTTTCCAAGCTGTTTAAAGACATAGTCAACTTAGTGTATGTAAACTTCTGACCCTGGAATTGTGATACAGTGAATTATAAGTGTAATAATCTGTCTGTCAACAATTGTGTCATGCACAAAGTAGATGTCCTAGCCGACTTGCCAAAACTATAGTTTGTTAACAAGAAATGTGTGGAGTGGTTGAAAAACAAGTTTTAATGACTCCTACCTAAGTGTATGTAAACTTCCGACTTCAACTGCACATCTGTCCAAATGAAAGCTAGCGAGCCATATGCTAGCTATGGGGATTCAGTAAAGTCAAAAATAAGTCAAATTGTCCAAACCGAAACAGTCACAACAAAAGCAATTGACACCATAGAGATAGATAGAAGTCTCATATTTGTATCTGTGCCATTATGCCATCTGTGACAGCACAGGCAGCGCCATTCAGGCTAACTCCATTTTAAAGTTGCAAGTTCCTTACTCTACCAACTGAGCTACAGAGGCCCACAGAGTGGGTAGTGGACAAGTGCACACTTCAGGAAAAAGTGTGGAGTATTGAGATGCCTAGCCAGCAGGAGGCTCCAACCCTCCAAGAGCCCAACATTTACATCTATTTGGCCCAAACATAGACATCTATAATGCACTATACTGTACTCTTCACTACTGTATTGTACTGTACTGTATTGAACTGTGTTGTATTGTACTATACTTTACTGTACTGAACTACAGTACCTTCAGAAAGTATTCATACCGCTTGACTTATTCCATAGTTTTTTGTGTTACAGACTGAATTCAAAATGGATTAAATATAATTTTTTTCTCACCCATCTACACACAATTCCCCATAATGACAAAGTGGAAACATGTTTTTAGAAATGTTTGCAAATTTATTGAAAAGGAAACACAGAAATATCTAGTTTACATAAGTATTTACACCTCTGAGTCAATACATGTTAGAATCACCTTTAGCAGCTATTACAGCTGTGCGTCTTTCTGGGTAAGTCTCTAAGAGCTGTGCACACCTGGATTGTACAATATTTGCACATTATTCTTTAAAAAAATATTTTAAATTAGGTTCTGTCCTGCTGAAAGATGAATTTGTCTCCCAGTTTCTGATGGAAAGCAGAATGAACCAGGTTTTCCTTTAGGATTTAGCGTGTGCATAGCTCTTTTCTGTTTGTTTTTTAAACAACTCCCTAGTTCTTGCCGATGAGATGCATGATACAGCCACCACTATGCTTGAAAATATGAAGAGTGGTACTCAGTGATGTGGTGTTTTGGATTTGCCCCAAACACAACACTCTGCAAACAGGATGCATGTTTCGGAATATTTGTATTCTGTACATTCTTCCTTCTTTTCACTCTGTCATTTAGGTTAGTTTGTGGAGTAACTACAATGTTGTTGATCCATCCTCAGCTTTCTCCTATCACAGCCATTAAACTCTGTAAAGGTTTTAAAGTCATCATTGGCCTCATGGTGAAATGCCTGAGCGGTTTCGCCTGTATCTTTGTAGTGACTGGGTATATTGATACACCATCCAAAGTGTAATTAATAACTTCACCATGCTCAAACGGATATTCAGTGTCTGCTTTTTATATTTTTACTCAACTACCCTTCTTTGTGAGCCATTCGAAAAGCTCCCTGGTCTTTGTGGTTGAATCTGTGTTTGCAATTCACTGCTCGACTGAGGGACCTTACAGACAATTGTATGTGTGGAGTACAGAGATGAGGTAGTCATTCAAAAATTATGTTAAACACTATTATTGCACACACAGTGACTCAATGCAACTTAATATGTGACTTGTTAAGCAAATGTTATTCCTGAGATTATTTAGGCTTGCCATTACAAAGAGGTTGAATAATTATTGACTCAAGACATTTCAGCTTTTCATTTTGAATTAATGAATATGTCAACATTTCTAAAAACATAATTCCACTTTGACATTATGGGATATTTTGTGTAGGCCAGTGACACAAAATCGCATTTTAATCAATTTTCAATTCAGGCTGTAACACAACAAAACGTGGAAAAGGTCAAGGAGTGTGAATATTTTCTGAAGGCACTGTATATGCTACTCTACTTTACTCTACTCGAGTTTCTTACAATTGAAGAAAGTGCCCATGGAGTCTTGATTTTGTGGTCTTGATCTCAACTAGGTCTGGATCTTGGGACCAATGTCCTGTTTTAAATCTTAGTCTTGGCTCATGATCTCAGACAAGACCTTAGTCTTTGGTTTACGAACCATTGGCAACCCACTTTGAAGAAGAAGCCAATGCTCTCTGATCATTGGCTGATGCTCACAACCCATAGGAATCCCCATCCAAATGGCTACTTTAAAATTGTGGAAGCCCTCAATGGCAACGTCTATATTAAAACAAGTTATATCCATCTGAGGTCCTCTATATCTCTATGATTGACACTTGACACCTTCAACGCCTATTATTTTGACATAATGAAGACGGAAAAGTGACAATTTATGAATCTAATGACATAGGTAATTAGAAGCATAAGTACCCTTACAAAAATGAATTTGTTGCTGCAAACTTCCCGCAAGATTATGGCAAATTTGCTGCAAACTATACTGAACAAAAATATAAATGCAAAATGCAACAATTTCAAAGATTTAACTGAGTTACAGTTCATATAAGGAAATCAGTAAATTGAAATAAATTCATTAGGCCCTAATCTATGGATTTCACATGACTGGGAATACAGATATGTATCTGTTGGTCACAGATTCCTTAACAAAAACATGTTGTGGCGTGGATCAGAAAACCAGTCAGCATCTGATGTGACCACCATTTGCCTCATGCAGCGCGACACATCTCCTTCTTGCCACAGCTCGCATTGATGTTCCATCCTGGATGAGCTGCACTACCTGAGCCACTTGTGTGGGTTGTAGACTCCGTCTCATGCTACCACTAGAGTGAAAGCACCGCCAGCATTTAAACGTGACCAAAACATCAGCCAGGAAGCATAGGAACTGAGAAGTGGTCTGTGGTCACCACCTGCAAAACCAGTCCTTTATGCCTTAGACAGTCTTTGCTGTCTTTTAATACCATGTAAATATTCTGGCGTCATAGCATGTTAGATAGCAAAAATATAGCTAAGCTGACTTGACATCAAAGCAAAACTTCACTTTTGCAGAATACACCCGTGATGTTGGAAGAGGCTGGATTGGGAAGAGGATGCATCAACACCCTGGAAAGATGTTTGTGGTGCACCCACTCATAACACTTTTTTTGAGTGATAAATCTTTTGTTATTTTAGTGGGTAGATCAGCTTTAATATTGCAGATAGATTGTAACTTCCATCAATGTAATTGTCTGCATCACTTCCAATCCCCCATATATTTTTTCAGCAAATATATATATATATAAAGGGAACACTTAAACAACACAATGTAACTCCAAGTCAATCACACTTCTGTGAAATCAAACTGTCCACTTAGGAAGCAACACTAATTGACAATAAATTTCACATGCTTTTGTGCAAATGGAATAGACAACAGGTGGAAATTATAGGCGGTGCTTTCACTCTAGTGGTAGCATGAGACGGAGTCTACAACACACACAAGTGGCTCAGGTAGTGCAGCTCATCCAGGATGGCACATCAATGCGAGCTGTGGCAAGAAGGTTTGCTGTGTCTGTCAGCGTAGTGTCCAGAGCATGGAGGCGCTACCAGGAGACAGGCCAGTACATCAGGAGACGTGGAGGAGGCCGTAGGAGGGCAACAACCCAGCAGCAGGACTGCTACCTCTGCCTTTGTGCAAGGAGGAGCAGGAGGAGCACTGCCAGAGCCCTGCAAAATGACCTCCAGCAGGCCACAAATGTGCATGTGTCTGCTCAAATGGTCAGAAACAGACTCCATGAGGGTGGCATGAGGGCCCGACGTCCACAGGTGGGGGTTGTGCTTACAGCCCAACACCGTGCAGGACGTTTGGCATTTTCCAGAGAACACCAAGATTGGCAAATTCGCCACTGGCGCCCTGTGCTCTTCACAGATGAAAGCAGGTTCACACTGAGCACATGTGACAGACGTGAGTCTGGAGACGCCGTGGAGAACGTTCTGCTGCCTGCAACATCCTCCAGCATGACCGGTTTGGCGGTGGGTCAGTCATGGTGTGGGGTGGCATTTCTTTGGGGGGCCGCACAGCCCTCCATGTGCTCGCCAGAGGTAGCCTGACTGCCATTAGGTACCGAGATGAGATCCTCAGAGCCCTTGTGAGACCATATGCTGGTGCGGTTGGCCCTGGGTTCCTCCTAATGCAAGACAATGCTAGACCTCATGTGGCTGGAGTGTGTCAGCAGTTCCTGCAAGAGGAAGGCATTGATGCTATGGACTGGCCCGCCCATTCCCCAGACCTCAATCCAATTGAGCACATCTGGGACATCATGTCTCGCTCCATCCACCAACGCCACGTTGCACCACAGACTGTCCAGGAGTTGGCGGATGCTTTAGTCTAGGTCTGGGAGGAGATCCCTCAGGAGACCATCCGCCACCTCATCAGGAGCATGCCCAGGCATTATAGGGAGGTCATACAGGCACGTGGAGGCCACACACACTACTGAGCCTCATTTTGACTTGTTTTAAGGACATTACATCAAAGTTGGATAAGCCTGTAGTGTGGTTTTCCACTTTAATTTTGAGGGTGACTCCAAATCCAGACCTCCATGGGTTGATAAATTTGATGTCCATTGATAATTTTTGTGTGATTTTGTTGTCAGCACATTCAACTATGTAAAGAAAAAAGTATTTAATAAGATTATTTCATTCATTCAGATCTAGGATGTGTTATTTTAGTGTTCCCTTTTTTTGAGCAGTATATATATATATATATATATATATATATATATATATATATATATATATATATATATATATATACATATACATATACATATACATATACATATACATACATATACATACACATATAAATACATACATATACACATAGAGTACCAGTCAAAAGTTTGGACACACCTACTCATTCAAGGGTTTTTCTACATTGTAGGATAATAGTGAAGACATCAGAACTATGAAATAACACATATGGAATCATGTAGTAACCAAAAAAGTGTTGAAGAAATCAAAATATATTTTATATTTGAGATTCTTCAAATATCCACCCTTTGCCTTGATGACAGCTTTGCACACTCTTGGCATTCTCTCAACCAACTTAACCTGGAATGCTTTTCCAACAGTCTTGAAGGATTTCCCACATATACTGAGCACTTGTTGGCTGCTTGTCCTTAACTCTGCCGTCCGACTCATCCCAAACCATCTCAATTGGGTTGAGGTCGGGGGATTGTGGAGACCAGGTCATCTGATGCAGCACTCCATCACTCTACTTCTTGGTAAAATAGCCCTTACACAGCCTGGAGGTGTGTTGGGTCATTGTCCTGTTGAAAAACAAATGATAGTCCCACTAAGCCCAAACCAGATGGGATGGCGTATCGCTGCAGAATGCTGTGGTAGCCATGCTGGTTAAGTGTGCCTTGAATTCTAAATAAATCACAGACAGTGTCACCAGCAAAGCACCCCCACACCATAACACCTCCTCCTCCATTCTTTACGATGGGAACTACATATGTGGAGATCATCCGTTCACCCACACCGCGTCTCACAAAGACACAGTGGTTTGAAACAAAAATCGCCAATTTGGACTCCTAACCAAAGGACACATTTCCACCGGTCTAATGTCCATTGCTCGAGTTTCTTGGCCCAAGCAAGTCTCTTCTTATTATTGGTGTCCTTTAGTAGTGGTTTCTTTGCAGCAATTTGACCATGAAGGCCTGATTCACACAGTCCCCTCTGAACAGTTGATGTTGAGATGTGTTTGTTACTTGAACTCTGTGAAGCATTTATTTGGGCTGCAATTTCTGAGGATGGTAACTCTAATGAACTTATCCTCTTCAGCAGAGGTAACTCTGGGTCTTCCATTCCTGTGGCGGTTCTCATGAGAGCCAGTTTCATCATAGCGCTTGATGGTTTTGTGACTGCATTTGAAGAAACTTTCAAAGTTCTTGAAATGTTCCATATTGACTGACCTTCATGTCTTAAAATAATTATGTATTGTCGTTTCTCTTTGCTTATTTGAGCTGTTCTTGCCATAATATGGACGTGGTCTTTTACCAGATATGGCTATCTTCTCTATACCCTCCCTACCTTGTCACAACACAACTGATTGGCTCAAAAGCCTTAAGATGGAAAGAAATTCCACAAATTAACTTTTAACAAGGTACACCTGTTAATTGAAATGCATTCCAGGTTGACTACCTCATTAATCTGATTGAGAGAATGCCAAGAATGTGCAAAGCTGTCATCAAGGCAAAGGGTGTCTATTTGAAGAATCTCAAATATAAAATATATTTTGATTTATTTAAAAAACAAATTGGGTTACTACATTATTCCATGTGTTATTTCATAGTTTTGATGTCTTCACTTTTATTCTACAATGTAAACAATTGTAAAAATAAAGAAAAACCCTTGAATGAGTAGGTGTGTCCAAACTTCTGACTTGTAGTGTGTATCGAAGAGGACATTTCCTATTGAGATGCACGACTTTCCCCCTGTACATCTTCCAGATGTTCTTACGAACAGTCATTTATTTCAATAAAGCTACCGTGATCTCCTGCGCGGAGAAAGATATTATGGACAGGCAAGGCGCAGCTGCAACCCAAATAAGAGTCATTGATTTAGCCAGCAGCCTGACAGGATATTTAGCTAGACCCCAGAGGGGACAGGGCAAGGGCAATTCAGGACTCAGCTGTCCCCAACGCCCAGACCATTAATAATCATTCAAATGAGATTTAAAATGTCCAGACACTCATCTGGTCACGACTGTCCCTTCCTGATTTTCTGTGACCTCTGACCTCACTGGCAAACACCTGGCTCATTAGGCACCAAGTACAAGGAAATAAACTGAAACAGGGAGGGCCTTTCGGGAGTTCCAATGATAACTGTTATTTTCGTTGGCTGTTGCAAATCATGTTGCAAAAAAATTTGCGTTGCGTGTCCCAATTAATACAACACTGCTAACTAACGAACTGACTAGCCTAATATTAACCACATTTCAATTCCAATATAAGTCCAATACAAGTCAGTTCCCAAAAGAAAAGTCACTTATCTTGTTCACCTGAACACCTTTCTCTTAAGTTTTTGAGCATAAAGGTGCAGGATTACAAAAGTTTCTTCATGTCAAACTCAATCTCCAGACTATAAATGTTTTTTATAAATACATATTTCGGCGATCAGAGGAAACATTGTCTACCTTTCTAAATAGCATCATTAGATGATAGCAAGATCTAAGAGAATTATGTTTAAAAGGAAATGGAGATAAATAATATACCCGTCAAAACTTCAGACGCTTCATTTAAAGTAGGAAGAGTGCCTTGGTCCTCCTTTCTTTTTTATGACCAATTCACCCCTTTTACCAAAGAGCACCTTCTGTCTACCAACATTTACTATTGTGTACCTTAGTAGCGCTTCCCTTCCTCCTCTTTCTACTAGGAACCTTCTGCGTTGTCAAGGTTTTTTGATTCAATGGGGATTTTTGAGAGTGAGGTAACATTTGATATTCAGTACAGTATGTTAGCACTCAAAAAATAAGACTCATTTTGAAGTCGAAAACTACATTTTCCGACTGAAACCTTGGATGATGGATGGTGTGGGAGAAGACCACAAATTGGCTAGGGTCTGTTTGAGACTCGCCATGCAGATCTGTCTGGCATTTCAAAAGATGGGGAGCGTATCAGTGCTGTTGACATCTTTGCGTCATCGATAATGATGTTCATCACGCGCTGTCCAGAGCATGACCTAGCCTAGCGGAATGCACACATAGCCCATTGTATTCATAGCATAATCCTGTCAATCATCTCATCCCGCAGTACATTCTGATGCTACAAGCCCTTTACACTTCACCTATTTTTGCAGACAGACAGACAGAGAGACAGACAGACAGACAGACAGACAGACAAGCCAGAGGCAGGAAGTGAGGCAGCCAGGCAGGGTTGTCATCATACACAGGGAGGACTGAGGACCAGCCTGCTCACAGCACATTCTGTTCTTAGTGCTTTATCAGTCCATCTCTGTTATCTTGTATTGACAGGCAGCAGGGGTAAGAGGATCTGATAGATAGACCCGTCTGTTTTCAAACGGATTATCAATCTTTCTGTCCAATCTTTGACGATCTGATTTCTTACCTCTTATCAGAATTTCTGGCAGGTATGCCAAGCAACGTGTACACCGATCAACGGCATTGAACGTGGTATCAATGTATTTTGTGTGTGCAGATAATACTGCTGGTGATTTTGTATGCAATATTCCTGCTGACTCCTTACCAGGTCTCCCTCGCAAAAGAGGTTTCACCTCAAGCGATCTACCTGTTTAAATAAGGTTAAATAATAAATAGGATTGACAATAAACATTTGAGGTCAAATATACCATTATATTTCCATTGCTGAGGGATAGATAGGGTAAAGACAAACAGAAATAGTGGACTGTTGCCTGAGTAACACAGAGTGCTCTCGCCTATCGTACAGAGCTGGAAGACCAAAATATCCAAGGCTAAATTAGTATGCTGATCACAGCGACCACACAGTCACCTGATCTGAAAGAGAAAAAGAGGAGGCCATCTGAAATACAAAAGTCTTATTTTTGATCAAATCAAGTAATGTGTAATATTTGAAGCTAAAACTGAGGTTTATAGATCAGACAAGGTAAAACAATAAACCACTCTGTCAACTTCTTAGAAGGAACATAAACATCAAAACCGGTAGTGGATACCCACAATGCCATTTTGTAACACAGGTCATTGGAAGGCAGTAACAACATACATGGACAGATCACACTGGAGAAATAGGCTTTGGTTTGGTTTTGGTTTCGCAATCGTCTCACTATCTCATGCTCCTAGAGGCAATGATTTTGGGAAAACACGTTCCTTATATACAGCTGTGGAAAAAATTAAGAGACCACTGCAAATGTTTCTTAAATCAGCATTTCTACATGTATGACAGCCATTCCATTCCAGTGTCTGTTGAATTCCAACACAGGCACACCTCATTCTACTGAATTAGGTACTGATTAGGTGATCACATGAACCAAATCTTATTTAACGAGGAAAAGTATAAAAACCACTGCTGTGGTCATCACTATCCTCTTGCAATAGGGCAGCTGGATGGCAAAAACAGTGCTAATAGTACCTCAAAAGTAATATTAATAAAAAAATAACTATTGACCATGCCAAAAGAGTTGAAAAGGAAAGTTTTGTGTGAGGAAAAGAAGGGTTCAATTCTGGCTTTACTGGCAGAGGGATACAGTGAGCGTCAGGTTGCTTCCATCCTTAAAATTTCAAAGATGGCGGTTCATAAGAACAAGGTCAAGCAGCAGACATTGGGGACAACAAAGCTACAGACCGGCAGAGGGCAAAAACAACTCTCTACTGACCGGGATGACCGCCAACTCATTCGAATGTCACTCAACAACCGTAGGATGACCTACAAAAAGAATGGAAAACGGCAGCTGGGTTGAAGTGCACAGCGAGGACGGTTCGAAACAGGCTACTAGGGGCAGGGCTGAAGTTGTGCAAAGCTAGAAAAAAGCCCTTCATCAATGAGAAGCAAAGAAGTGCCAGGCTGAGGTTTGCAAAAGACCATAAGGATTGGACCGTAGAGGACTGGAGTAAGGTCATCTTCTCTGATGAGTCCAATTTTCAGCTTTGCCCAACACCTGGTCGTCTAATGGTTAGACGGAGACCTGGAGAGGCCTACAGGCCACAGTGTCTCGCACCCACTGTGAAATTGGTGGAGGATCGGTGATGATCTGGGGGTGCTTCAGCAAGGCTGGAATTGGGCAGATTTGTCTTTGTGAAGGATGCATGAATCAAGCCACGTACAAGGTTGTCCTGGAAGAAGACTTGCTTCCTTTTGCTCTGACATTGTTCCCCAACTCTGAGGATTGGTTTTTCCAGCAGGACAATGTGCCATGCCACACAGCCAGGTCAATCAAGGTGTGGATGGAGGACCAGCAGATCAATACCCTGTCATGGCCTGCCCCATCTCCAGACCTGAACCCCATTGAAAACTTCTGGAATGTGATCAAGAGGAAGATGGATGGTCACTAGCCATCAAACAAAGCTGAGCTGCTTGAATTTTTGTGCCAGGAGTGGCATAAAGTCACCCAACATCAATGTGAAAGACTGGTGGAGAGCATGCCAAGACGCATGAAAGCTGTGATTGAAAATCAGGGTTATTCCACCAAATATTGATTTCTGAACTCTTCCTAAGTTAAAACATTACTATTGTGTTGTTTAAAAATGAACATGAACTTATTTTCTTTGCATTATTCGAGGTCTGACAACACTGCATATTTTTTGTTATTTTGACCAGTTGTCATTTTCTGCAAATAAATGCTCTAAATTACAATATTTTAATTTGGAATTTGGGAGAAATGTTGTCAGTAGTTTATAGAATAAAACAAAAATGTTATTTTTACCCAAACACATACCTATAAGTTGTAAAACCAGAGAAACTGATAATTGCAGTGGTCTCTTAATTTTTTCCGCAGCTGTATATAAACATGCCATTCAGCAGACGCTTTTATCTAAAGTGCCTTACAACAGTGAGTGCAAGCTCTTTCATATTGGTGGTCCAAGCCGGTATTGCACCCACAACCCTGCCATTGTTAGAGCCGTGCTATTAACAACTGAACTACACAGGGCCACCTTGTGTTTATACTATACAGCTTGTCATAATGTCTGCATAATGTCTGCAAATATGCTTATAGCAGTGTTTGAAACCATTACGTAAATTGGCTTCTGTACCCATGCTTGGTAAGGTGGTACCGGTATAGCAGACAGAGAAAGATTAGCCCTGATGCCACATCTCTAATGATTTCATTAATGCCTGGCTGGCTGGCATGGTTGGCAGCTGAGTATTGAAGCCCCACTAGGGTACACTGATGTGGTGAGGGGCTGCCAGGCTAATGGTATCGCAACACCGGCTGTGATGGTGGGGGGGCTTGAACCCATTCCAAAGGAAGTGGACGGCACATAAACTAAAGGGTGATTACACTAACAAATTACCGGCTCATTAGCGAGACCCCCAGAGTGGGACTGCGACACACAAACACGCACACACACAGGGTCTCCAGGGTGGCTTTGTACACAGGAAAAGGGCAGCACACAGAGGAAGCCCTGGGAAAGAACAAGCTCTGTTCAATTGGCTAATTAATGCATCCAGAATAGACTGGGGAGCTACAGTTCCTTGCAAAAGTATTCATCCCCCTTGGCGTTTTTCCTATTTTGTTGCATTACAACCTGTAATTTAAATGGATTTGGATTTCATGTAATGGACATACACAAAATAGTTACAATTCGTGAAGTGAAATTTAAAAAATAACTTGTTTCAAATAATTCTAAAAAATTAATAACGGAAAAGTGGTGCGTGCATATGTATTCACCCCCTTTGCTATGAAGCCCCTAAATAAGATCTGGTGCAACCAATTACCTTCAGAAGTCACATAATTAGTTAAGGTCCACCTGTGTCACATGATCTCAGTATATATACACCTGTTCTGAAAGGCCCCAGAGTCTGCAACACCACTAAGCAAGGGGCACCACCAAACAAGCGGCACCATGAAGACCAAGGAGCTCTCCAAACAGGTCAGAGACAAGGTTGTGGAGAAGTACAGATCAGGGTTGGGTTATAAAAAAATATCGAAAACTTTGAACATCCCATGGAGCACCATTAAATACATTATTAAAAAATGGAAAGAATATGGCACCACAACAAACCTGCCAAGAGAGGGGCGCCCACCAAAACTCACAGACCAGTCAAGGAGGGTATTAATCAGAGAGGCAATAAAGAAACCAAAGATAACCATGAAGGAGCTGCAAAGCTCCACAGCGGAGATTGGAGTATCTGTCCATAGGACCACTTTAAGGCGTACACTCCACAGAGCTGGGCTTTACGGAAGAGTGGCCAGAAAAAAGCCATTGCTTAAAGAAAAAAAATAAGGAAACACGTTAGGTGTTCGCCAAAAGGCATGTGGGAGACTCCCCAAACATATGGAAGAAGGTACTCTGGTCAGATGAGACTAAAATTGAGCTTTTTGTCCATCAAAGAAAACGCTATTTCTGGTGCAAACCCAACACCTCTCATCACCCCAAGAACACCATCCCCACAGTGAAGCATGGTGGTGGCAGCATCATGCTGTGGGGATGATTTTCATTGGCAGGGACTGGGAAACTGGTCAGAATTGAAGGAATGATGGATATGTGTGTTCTTAGCTACTACAAGCGAGGAAGAATCAACAAAAACCCAGTGATTTCCTGGTTCCTCTGAGCTGCCATTTTTGGAACCGCTGGAGCAGTATTAAACTAGAAAATGTACATTTCCTGAAGAAAATGTGTGTGCTTGCTTCAGCTGTCCAAAAATATTAATAAATCAGAAGTATGTCAGATTACAATGTGATCTTGCTGAAGCAAGCACATTAATAAACCCTGGTATTCTAATCTACAGCACACTCCCATATGGCACAGAACGTGAGACCCCCCACCTCCACTGCCTAAAGCTCCACCGTCATTCATTTTCTCCAGAGTTCTGATTAATTAACAATTTCAGAGCCCTAATTATGTGGGCCCAGGAATTTATTTTATTTAACCTTGATTTAATGAGATTGTTCCCTGCGAGACGGTGCTGAGCCGCTGGCAGGGCTGAAGTGAATGACAAAGGTCAGGGAATCTGATAACATGAGGTATGCTTCAGGGCAACATCAGATTGGCAGAACTTCTCTAGGAGGAAGAAATCAGAGCGGAACTAATTATAATTGGTACAGGGGCACTCACCCACACACCTTTACCTGGCACAGACTCTCTCTACACACACACACACACACAAGCACACTCTCTTGCACACAGACACTCTCACACATACACACACACCTCTAAAACACATTTTTACTGGATTAGTTATTCTGAAGGTGAGTGCAATTATCAATATTAATGTAGTTTCTTGATCAGTTATCCAGTATGTCAGCTGTTTGTTTGTGTACAGTCCTGAACACACAGTCACTCACACACATGCCTGCATGCTTACAAGCTCTTTTATCATAACGTGTTTTGATTGAGCGCTCCCTCTTAAATTAGCTCAGGTTTTGGATCGGGAAAGATACCAGCTCTATTCATACCTATTTCCAAGAATGCCCCTCAGAGAACAGATTGTGAACCACTACAAAGGAATAACAATATCACGTTTTAATAACAAACCGCAAAACACGTTTTTGTGTCTGATTATTGGCAATGAAAATTCCAATTAAAATCGAATGGGCTTCTATAAATGAAAAAACAATAATACCCCATATTTACACAGGCAATCAATACACATATTTTGTCTGACTAAAGAACCTATTGGGTCAGACAAATTTAGATTGTACAGTACAGCATAAACGTGAAAACTGACTTCCGAACATACACTACCATTCAAAAGTTTGGACAAACCTACACATTCAAGTGTTTTAATTTTTAATTTTAATTTTCTTTTACATTGTAGAATAATAGTGAAGACATCAAAACTATAAAATAACACATATGGAATCATGTAGTAACCAAAAAAGTGTTAAACAAATCAAAATATGAAGTATGAAAATGTATGCACTCACTAACTGTAAGTCGCTCTGGATAAGAGTGTCTGCTAAATGACTAAAATGTAAATGTAAAAAAATAATATGTTATATTTTATATTCTTCAAATAGCCACCCTTTGCCTTAATGACAGCTTTGCACACTCTTGGCATTCTCTCAACCAGCTTCATGAGGTAGTCACCTGGAATGCATTTCAATTAACAGGTGTGCCTTCTTAAAAGTGAATTTGTGGAATTTCTTTCCTTCTTAATGCGTTTGAGCCAATCAGTTGTGTTGGGACAAGGTAGGGGGGGGTATACAGAAGAAATCCCTATTTGATAAAAGACCAAGTCCATATTATGGCAAGAACAGCTCAAATAAGCAAAGAGAAACAGTCTATCATTACTTTAAGACATGAAGGTTAGTCAATATGGAACATTTCAAGACCTTTGAAAGTTTCTTCAAATGCAGTCGCAAAAACCATCAAGCTCTATGATGAAACTGGCTCTCATGAGGACCGCCACAGGAATGGAAGACCCAGAGTTACCTCTGCTGAAGAGGATAAGTTCATCAGAGTTACCAGCCTCAGAAATTGCAGCCCAAATAAATGCTTAACAGAGTTTAAGTAACAGACACATCTCAACATCAACTGTTCAGAGGAGACTGTGTGAATCAGGCCTTCATGGTCGAATTGCTGCAAAGAAACCACTACTAAACGACACCAATAATAAGAAGATATTGCTTGGGCCTAGAAACACAAGCAATGGACATTCATCATAGCGCTTGATGGTTTTTGCAACTGCATTTGAAGAAACTTTCAAAGTTCTTGAAATGTTCCATATTGACTGACCTTCATGTCTTAAAGTAATGATAGACAAATTTGAGATGTTTGGTTCCAACCGCCGTGGCTTTGTGAGACACGGTGTGGGTGAACGGATGATCCGCTCATGTGTATTTCCCACCGTAAAGCATGGAGGAGGAGGTATGATCTCAAATGACATCCTATTCCTCATGTAGTGTACTTCTTTTGACAAGACACTGGAAGGTTGTGCACTACATGGGGAATAGATAGGGTATAATTTGAGACACTTCCAGTGAAACAGTGACCCTGGCTCTCCATGTCAGCAGCATACCACCCTGCATCCCACTGCTGGCTTGCCTCTGAAGCTAAGCAGGGTTGGTCCCTGGATGGGAGATCAGATGCTGCTGGAAGTGGTGTTGGAGGGCCAGTAAGAGGCACTCTTTCTTCCGGTGATTGGGGACATTGCCCTGTGTAGGGTGCCGTCTTTTGGATGGGACGTTAAATGGGTGTCCTGACTCCCATGGCACTTATTGTAAGAGTAGGGGTGTTAACCCTGGTGTCCTGGCTATAAACCATCATGGCAACCTAATCATTCCCAGCTTGCAATTGGCACCTTCATCTCCCCTGTAACTGTTCCCCAGGTTGTTGCTGAGAATGTGTTGTCAGTCAACTTACCTGGTAAAATAAAATAAAATAATGGGGTTGCTGTACATGTATGTGACAACAGTTGTCCTGTACTGGGATAAGGAAATGCACTGAAGGGACCTGGGCATGGAGTGTTCCCACTACCTCCAGAGTGGAAAACAGTCTAGAGTTCTGCCAGCTGTGCCTGGGCATAATCCAAAAGTTATCCACTAAAAGCCAATCAGTGGCATTTGCAGCAGAAGACACATACAGAATGAGCATAAATGTACCATTCCATCTACAAGGACTGTCTTTGACGTCAACAAAGTCCAGAAACTCACTGACTGGCAACCCAGATAACAACAGAGAGTCTCATTATTACATTAACTAACGTTTTCATAAGAATGTTCCCGTGATGTGCAAGGAATGTTTTGAAGAGAGCATTACCTTAATGCCAAATATAACTTACCCAGAACATGGTTACCATGTTCTCAGAACTTAAGATATTGATGTTCTAGACACATTTCAAGAACATTTATGTGTAAAAATACCCAAAAACATGATGTTTTCTTACTGAGCCAATCAAGGCCCTGATTGGTGAATCACTGATCCATTCATAGCTCTTTGTCAGTTTGCAAGGTTTGGGATACTCACACACACAGTGCTTCTAACATAGTGTTTTCAACTTACATATTTGACATACATGATTATGTTGTGCATGTTCATTTATACAGTAATTATTATTCAACATGTCCTCACTTGGGATTTGAACTTACAACCTCTTGGTCCACAGCATTCAGATCTTCCTGCTACACCACCATGTCTGTGTCAGGTATTAGTTAATCTGACTATTCTCTCATCATTGATTTTATTTACTTATTTCAGCAATTGAAGGGCTTTCTGTATAGTTGTCTAATGTTGGTGGGGCATATTAACCTTTTTAATGATACTCCTGAATCACTATGATCAATCAAATATTTTCTTGAGTGTACTTTTAACAGAGCTGAGATTTACTTCAAAGTGCATTAACCCTATTGCTTACAGCCTTACACCTATCAAGTTGTTTCAGATCTACACAAGTGCCTAGGGAGGAGGATTTAGGGTTTCTTCTGGACAGAGCCTAACTATTCTGGCCCAATAAGCACATGCCCTAGAGATATCCCAAGATGGCGCCGACGATGGTTACCCTGTTGCTCGCGCCCAACCAACTTTCCATGACTTTCCACCAACTTCTGCTCTTTCCATGACATAGACTGACCAGGTGAATCCAGGTGAAAGCTATGATCCCTTATTGATGTCACTTGTCAAATCCACTTAAATCAATGGATATGAAAGGGAGGAGACAGGTAAAGAAGGATTTTAAACCTTGAGACATGGATTGTGTAAGTGTGTCTTTCAGAGGGTGAATGGGCAAGACAAAATATTTAAGTGCCTTTGAACGGGTTATGAAAGTAGGTGCCAGGCACACCAGTTTTTGTCAAGAACTTCAACGCTGCTGGGTTTTTCACGCTCAACAGTTTCCCGTGTGTATCAACAATGGCCCACCACCAAAGGACATCCAGCCAACTTGACACAACTGTGGGAAGGATTGGAGTCAACATGGGCCAGCATCCCTGTGGAACGCTTTCGACACCTTCTAGAGTCCATGCCCCAACAAATTGAGGCTGTTCTGAGGGCAAATCCCTAACCTTAACCACACTGCTAACCCTAATGCCTAATCCTATGAATTCCGTTAGCATGAGACAAGGCTTTAGAAAATATATATAACACGACGGTAGAGATATGCTTCTGAAAGTAATATACGGTTACTTGAAAAAGTAACTATGATAACATTACAATATTTGAAGACAGTAACTCGTTATATTACTCTGTTACTCATAAAAGTAATTTATTACTGTAAGTTATATATTATTCCAACACTGGTCCTAAGTGATTCTGTTGCAATTTGTCTACTTTTCCACATTAAAACTTGGAGATGGAACTCTGTGTTGTGTCTTTTTTTGGTATAACTGGCATAATCATTGATTAAATGGCAAATGTGAGAAAGTACAGACATGCTACTGTAAATATACACACTTCTGATATTCTGAGAATATGGCCACCATGTCTATCAGAAGAAACACTACCACCTGGGCCATGCTTCGGTAACAAATTAGCAATGTTACAGATTGAAATGGAATAACAAGAGCTGATGTGATTCCTTATCAGAGACACATGTTTGTTCTACATGGTATATGTGGTGTGAATACAAAAACAAACCATAGAGTTCTCTTTGAGATGCTCAGCTATCTAGAATTCTACAGATTCCCATCTTTCAATTAAAAAGTAATTTTTATTAGATCACCAATGACGAAAACCCTAACCACTGTCCCAATAAGGGATATCTTTAGAGCATGTGCTTATTGGGCCAGTATAGTTAGGCCCTGTCCAGAAGAAACCCTAACCCTTCCTCCCTAGGCACTAGATCTGAAACAACTTGATAGGTGTAAGCAATAGGGTGAATGCCCTTTGAAGTAAATATCAGCTCTGTTAAAAGTACACTCAAGAAAAACATGTATTGATCATAGTGATTCAGGAGGATCATTAAAACAGGTTAAATTAAATTGTTGAAAGAAGTAAATCCATAATCAAATTAACTGATAACGGACACAAACATGGTGGCGTAGCAGGACGATCTGAATGCCGTGAACCAAAAGGTTGTGAGTTCAAATCCCAGGTGAGTTCATATTGAATTATAATTACTGTATAAATGAACATGCACAATGAAGTCATGGATGTGAGAGTGTGTCAAATATGTTAGTTGAAAGCGCTATGTTAGAAGCACTATGTGTGTTTGAGTATCCTTGACAACAGACAAAAAGAGCTGTGAATGTATCAGTGGTTCACACTCTGCCAACCCTGATGTTCTAGCAGTGTCTGAATCCTGGCTTAGGAAGGCCACCAGAAATTTCCATCCCCAACTACAACATTTTCCGTCTCGATAGAACTGCCAAAGGGGGTGGGGTTGCAATCTACTGTAGATATAGCCTGCAGAGCTCTATCATATTATCCAGGTCTGTGCCCAAACAGTTTGAGCTTCTACTTCTAAAAATCCACCTTTCCAGAAATAAGTCTCTCACTGTTGACGCTTGCTACAGACCCCCCTCAGCCCCGAGCTGTGCCCTGGACACCATATGTGAACCGATTGCCCCCCATCTATCCTCAGAGTTCATACTGCTTGGTGACCTAAACTGGGATATGCTTAACACCCCGGTCAACCTACAATCTAAACTAGATGCCCTCAATCTCACACAAATTATCAACGAACCTACCAGGTAAAACCCTAAATCTGTAAACATGGGCACCCTCATAGATATCATCCTGACAAATGTACCCTCTAAATACACCTCCGCTGTCTTCAACCAGGATCTCAGCGATCACTGCCTTATTGCCTGCGTCCGTAATGGGTCCGCGGTCAAACGACAACCCTTCATCACTGTCAAACGCTCCCTAAAACACTTTAGCGAGTAGGCCTTTCTAATTGACCTGTCCCGGGTATCCTGGATGGATATTGACCTCATTCCGTCAGTAGAGGATGCCTGGTTGTTCTTTAAAAGTGCTTTCCTCTCAATCTTAAATAAGCATGCCCCATTCAAAAAATACAGAACTAAGAACAGATATAGCCCCTGGTTCACCCCAGATTTGACTGCCCTTGACCAGCACAAAAACATAATGTGGCGTACTGCATTAGCATCGAACAGCCCCCGTGATATGCAACTTTTCAGGGAAGTCAGGAACCAATACACACAATCAGTTAGGTAAGCAAAGGCTAGCTTTTTCAAACAGAAATGTGCATCCTGTAGCACTAACTCCAAAAGGTTTTGGGACACTGTAAAGTCCATGGAGAATAAGAGCACCTCCTCCCAACTGCCCACTGCACTGAGGCTAGGAAACACTGTCACCACCGATAAATCTACAATAATTGAGAATTTCAACAAGCATTTTGCTACGGCTGTTAATGCTTTCCACCTGGCTACCACTACCCCGGCCACCAGCTCTGCACCCTCCGCTGCAACTTGCCCATGCCCCCCCGCTTCTCCTTCACACAAATTCAGACAGCTAATGTTCTGAAAGAGCTGAAATATCTGGACCCCTACAAATCAGCTGGGCTAGACAATCTGGACCCTTTCTTTCTAAAATTAGCTGCCGAAATTGTCGCAACCCCTATTACTAGCCTGTTCAACCTCTCTTTCGTAACGTCTGAGATCCCCAGAGATTGGAAAGCTGCCGCGGTCATCACCCTCTTCAAAGGGGGTGACACTCTAGATCCAAACTGTTACAGACCTATATCCATCCTGCCCTGCCTTTCGAAAGTATTTGAAAGCCAAGTTAACAAACAGATCACCGACCATTTCGAATCCCACCGTACCATCTCCGCTATGCAATCCGGTTTCCGAGCTGGTCATGGGTGCACCTCAGCCACGCTCAAGGTCCTAAACGATATTATAACCGCGATCGATAAAAGACAGTACTCCGCAGCCGTCTTCATCGACCTGGCCAAGGCTTTCGACTCTGTCAACCACCGTATTCTTATTGGCAGACTAAATAACCTTGGTTTCTCAAATGACTGCCTCGCCTGGTTCACCAACTACTTCTCAGATAGAGTTCAATGTGTCAAATCGGAGGGCCTGTTGTCTGGACCTCTGGCAGTCTCTATGGGGGTGCCACAGGGTTCAAATCTCGGGCCGACTCTATTCTCTGTGTATATCAATGATGTCGCTCTTGCTGCTGGTGACGCTCAGATCCACCTCTATGCGGACGACACCATTTTGTATACATCTGACCCTTCATTGGACACTGTGTTAACAAACCTCCAAACGAGCTTCAACACCATTCAACAAACTACTCTTAAACACTAGCAAAACTAAATACATGCTCTTCAACCGAACGCTGCTTGCACCCGCCCACCCGACTAGAATCACTACTCTCGGCGGGTCTGACCTAGAGTATGTGGACAACTACAAATACCTAGGTGTCTGGTTAGACTAAAAACTCTTTTTCCAGACTCACATTAAGCATCTCCAATCAAAAGTTAGATCTAGAATCGGCTTCCTACTTCTCAACAAAGCCTCCTTCACTCATGCTGCCAAACATGCCCTCGTAAAACTGACTCTCCTACCGATCCTTGACTTCGGCGATGTCATTTATAAAATAGCCTTCAACACTCTACTCAGCAAATTGGATGTAGTCTATCACAGTGCCATCCGTTTTGTCACCAAAGCCCCATATACTACCCACCATTGTGACCTGTACGCTCTTGTTGGCTGGCCCTCACTACATATTCATCGCCAAACCCACTGGCTCCAGGTCATCTATAAATCACTGCTAGGCAAATCCCTGTTTTATCTTAGCTCACTGGTCACCATAGCAACACCCACCCGTAGTCTGCGCTCCATTAGGTATATCTCACTGGTCATCCCCAAAGCCAACACCTCCTTTGGCCGCCATTCCTTCCAGTTCTCTGCTGCCAATGACTGGAACAAACTGCAAAAATCTCTGAAGCTGGAGACTCTTATCTCCCTCACTAACTTTAAGCATCAGTTGTCAGGGCAGCTTACCGATCACTGCACAGCCATTCTGAAAATAGCCCACCCAACTACCTCATCCCCATATTGTTATTTATTTTGCTCTTTTGCACCCCAGTATCTCTATTTGCACATAATCTCTTGCACATCTACAGTGGGGAAAAAAGTATTTAGTCAGCCACCAATTGTGCAAGTTCTCCCACTTAAAAAGATGAGAGAGGCCTGTAATTTTTATTATAGGTACATGTCAACTATGACAGACAAAATTAGGAAAAAAAATCCAGAAAATCACATTGTAGGATTTTTTATGAATTTATTTGCAAATTATGGTGGAAAATAAGTATTTGGTCAATAACAAAAGTTTCTCAATACTTTGTTATATACCCTTTGTTGGAAATGACACAGGTCAAACGTTTTCTGTAAGTCTTCACAAGGTTTTCACACACTGTTGCTGGTATTTTGGCCCATTCCTCCATGCAGATCTCCTCTAGAGCAGTGATGTTTTGGGGCTGTCGCTGAGCAACACGGACTTTCAACTCCCTCCAAAGATTTTCTATGGGGGTTGAGATCTGGAGACTGGCTAGGCCACTCCAGGACCTTGAAATGCTTCTTACGAAGCCACTCCTTCGTTGCCCGGGCGGTGTGTTTGGGATCATTGTCATGCTGAAAGACCCAGCCATGTTTCATCTTCAATGCCCTTGCTGATGGAAGGAGGTTTTCACTCAAAATCTCACGATACATGGCCCCATTCATTCTTTCCTTTACACGGATCAGTCGTCCTGGTCCCTTTGCAGAAAAACTGCCCCAAAGCATGATGTTTCCACCCCCATGCTTCACAGTAGGTATGGTGTTCTTTGGATGCAACTCAGCATTCTTTGTCCTCCAAACACGACGAGTTGAGTTTTTACCAAAAAGTTCTATTTTGGTTTCATCTGACCATATGACATTCTCCCAATCCTCTTCTGGATCATCCAAATGCACTCTAGCAAACTTCAGACGGGCCTGGACATGTACTGGCTTAAGCAGGGGGACACGTCTGGCACTGCAGGATTTGAGTCCCTGGCGGCGTAGTGTGTTACTGATGGTAGGCTTTGTTACTTTGGTCCCAGCTCTCTGCAGGTCATTCACTAGGTCCCCCATGTGGTTCTGGGATTTTTGCTCACCGTTCTTGTGATCATTTTGACCCCACGGGGTGAGATCTTGCGTTGAGCCCCAGATCGAGGGAGATTATCAGTGGTCTTGTATGTCTTCCATTTCCTAATAATTGCTCCCACAGTTGATTTCTTCAAACCAAGCTGCTTACCTATTGCATATTCAGTCTTCCCAGCTTGGTGGAGGTCTACAATTTTGTTTCTGGTGTCCTTTGACAGCTCTTTGGTCTTGGCCATAGTGGAGTTTGGAGTGTGACTGTTTGAGGTTGTGGACAGGTGTCTTTTATACTGATAACAAGTTCAAACAGGTGCCATTAATACAGGTAACGAGTGGAGGACAGAGGAGCCTCTTAAAGAAGAAGTTACAGGTCTGTGAGAGCCAGAAATCTTGCTTGTTTGTAGGTGACCAAATACTTATTTTCCACCATAATTTGCAAATAAATTCATTAAAAATCCTACAATGTGATTTTCTGGATTTTTCTTTCTCAATTTGTCTGTCATAGTTGACGTGTACCTATGATGGAAATTACAGGCCTCTCTCATATTTTTAAGTGGGAGAACTTGCACAATTGGTGGCTGACTAAATACTTTTTTTCCCCACTGTATCATTCCAGTGTTAATACGAAATTGTAACTATTTTGCACTATGGCCTATTTATTGCCTTACCTCCATAACTTACTACATTCGCACACACTGTATATATATTTTCTGTTGTATTTTTGACTTTATGTTTTCTTTAGCCCATATGTAACTCTGTGTTGTTGTTTTTATCGCACTGCTTTGCTTTATCTTGGCCAGCTCACAGTTGTAAATGAGAACTTGTTCTCAACTTGCTTACCTGGTTAAATAAAGGTGAAAAAATAAAAAAATAAAAGTCACGTTCTTAAAGGGCTTGGCAATAGTAATGCAGCCATTTTGGGGATGGAGAACATTTCTTTGGCACCATCAGGCAACATCTTGACAACTGTTACACAGAAATGTTCTTGCAACTTTTCCATGAAACGTGTCTAGAATAGATTAATATCTTACATTCTGAGAACATGGCAAACATGTTCTGCATGTTTGATGTGACATTCTCCTATCCCTCAGAAAACTGGACACATTAACCAGTGTTCTGTGTATGTTTGATATGACATTGATGGAATATTCTCCTAACCCTCAGAATACTGGACTCAGGGATGTTCTTGCAACGTTCTCATTAACCGTGTGTAGAACATTCATATCTTATATTCTGAGAACATGGCAACCATGTTCTGTGTATGTTTGATGGAATGTTGATGGAATATATTCTGTATATTCTGAGAACATTGTAACCATGTTTTAGATAAGTTCATCTTGACATTAAGGGAATGTTCTCCTAACCTTCACACCAAAACGTGCAAAAAAAAAAGGTTATCTGAAGATTTTTGCTAACATAGATAGAATGTTCCCCTAACTAATGGAAAGCTGGACACTCAAACATTAGGGGAATATTACAGGTAACATTAAAAAAATGTTCTCTCTCCCTAGAATTATTAGCTGGGAAGCAGTAGATAGAAAGTAAACTTTTGTTGATGTTTGTATCTTTTGTGTATATTTGAAGTAAAGAACAACATTGCTCTAAACATGAAGGCTCTTTGGAGTGCTATGTGATATTCCTCTAGCCAACTTCTATCTGAGCCCTGTTCTACAACAACAATTCTGGCACATATATGTGGTCCTTTGTAGCTCATTTGGTAGAGCATAGCACCTGTAATGCCAGAGTAATAAATGCATGCATGACTGTATGTTGCTTTCGATAAAAAAGCCTGCTAAATGGCATATATTAAATGTCAGCCTGACAAAATGAGACAGGGGGATCGTAGCAAATTTTGCGATTGATCATTTTTTAACCTTACGCAACACGAAAGTGAAACAACAATAGTATACTGAGTGTTTAGGGCAAAAACCTAAACTGTTACAAGCCTCGCTGTTTATTTTCCACATTACGTAGCTTTTTTTCAATAACAGAAAAAGGTAAAACGTAAATCATAAAAACATGGCTTCAAGCAAGCACTCCCACCACAACCAATAAGATAACATTCCTCAAACAATGACGACATCATTTCCCTTTTATCTCCACAGCTCACCACAGCAAGGCTTAATCTCCAGTATCATCGGTATCTACAGTATCCTAATCACGTCTTCTGTCTGTTTATAACGGACTGTATCAAGATCAGACCATCTGTCCTGTAATGTATGCCACAGCCAGATATCATAGCGTAATACCTCTGGATATAATTACAACATGTGACATGCTCTACTCGCTTTAGCAGCTGCACATCTGTTCCTGTCTACTGTACTGTACTGTACTGTACAGTCTGCTTAAGTAAAAAAGAGACAAACTTCCCGGAACACTATTCCAACAAGAAATAGTGACTGCAGTAGATACAAGATAGTGATAAATCCAAATGATGTTGACTGAGATATAAGATATGATATACCTTATTAGTTCAGACAGACATTTGTCTTCTACTTTTACCCAACCCCCTCTGATATACACACACACATACACACAAACACACATTAGGTTGAAGAGGCTGGAGCAGAGTCATAGATAACACTCTAACAACGTTCCCAGAACACTATTTCAACATATGGGACCACAAAAGATAGTTGGCAATAAACTGACAGTGGTTAGTCCAAACCAGTCTTCCCCATCTACTGTAGCTTTGCCAGTTGTCAAATCTTTACTTGACATGAGATGGTAACTTTCTTAGTTTTACCTTAAGAACATGAATGGGAGATTGTTGGCTATTGGCTCCAGTATTGGTATGTTAACCGCTACCTCCATGGGTACCCGCTCTTCCGAGCTACGGTGTGATACATATCCAGCGTGGCAGTCGGTCCCCTACAATGTGCCGGGATAAGTACTCCATCCCTCAATTCCTCTCTCTCTCTCTCTCTCTTCCTCCCTCTCTCTGCTCTCTCCCTCCTGTGGATGCAGTTTTCTCAGCTGTTCCCTTCTCTGACCGCATTGATCATGGAAGAGTGGCGCAGCTTAAATCAAATCAAATATTTTTGGACAAATGCACTGAATACAACAGGTGTAGACTTTACAGTGAAATGCTTACTTACGAGACCATTCTCAACAATGCAGAGTTAAAAAGGTAAGACAAATACTTTCTAAATAAAAAGGAAATAGTAACACAATAAAAACAATGATGAGGCTATATACAAGGAGTACCAGTACCGAGTCAACGTGCAGGGGTACGAGGTAATTGAGGTAATATTTGGGTAGGGTTAAAAGTGACTAGGCAATCAGGAAATATATTAAACAGAGTAGCAGCAGCATAATAGTGTGTCTATGTGTGAGTGTGTCACGACTTCCTCCGAAGCTGCCTCCTCTCCTTGTTTGGGCAGGCTTTGGCGTTCGTTGTCACCGGCCTTCTAGCCACTGCCGCTCCTCATCTCATCATTCCATTTGTTTTGTCTTGTTTATTACACACACCTGGTTTCAATTCCCCTCATCAGTACCTGTATAAGTGTTCCCTCTGCCCCCTTGTCTTTGTGTGTGATTGTTTATTGTGGAGGTTATATGAGCTCGGTGGAGCTCCTTGTACTTTGTATCGACATTTATACGGAATCAACCTTTATTCTGTGATTTACCCTCCTGCGCCTGAATCCGTCCAAATCACACGCCACAGAATCACACACCCGCCATGGAGTCAGCAGGAGAAGAGCCCATGCCTGGATTCGTGGCACGAGTCCACGAGCATTCCAGGATGCTAGCCAGCATGGGAGAAGCGATGGATTGGGTTCTCTAGGTCGTCCAACGCCTGGAGAGGAGAGGACCCGACCCGTCGGGACCAGCTGAGCGACCGGATCCGGCCACCCACACTCCAGCACACCGAGGGATTAATCTATCCCGACCGAGGGAGTTTGACGGGACAGCTGCTCGCTGCCAGGGATTCTTCCTGCAGCTGGACCTCTACTTCATGAACATCAGCCCGGCTCCATCAGAGCGGGAGAAGGTGTCCGCCCTCGTCTCCTGCTTCTCAGGGAAAGCCCTAGAGTGGGCCAACGCGGTCTGGAGAGAAGGAGGAACCGCGTTGGACAACTACAGGGAGTTCACTCGCCTCGTCCGGGCAGTCTTCGACCACCCGCCCGATGGACGAGAGGCGGGCGAGCATCTGGTCCAACTGAGGCAGGGGACTAGGACCACGCAGGACTTCCTCCTGGAGTTTCAGACCGTAGCGGCTGGGTCCAGGTGGAACGAGCGGGCCCTGATCGACGGATTCTGGTGCAGCCTGCGAGAGGACGTCCGAAGAGAGCTAGCCTGCCGGGATGCCATGTCAACCTTCGACCAAAACAATTACGATAATAAATAAATAATAAAGGGGGTCAATGTAAATAGTATGTGTAGCCATTTGTTCAGCAGTCTTATGGCTTGAGGGTAGCCAACTGTTCAGCAGTCTTATGACTTGGGGGTAGAAGCTGTTCAGGTGCCTTTTGGTCCCAGACTTGGCGCTCCGGTACCGTTTGCCTTGCAGTAGTAGTAGTGAGAACAGTCTATGATTTGGGTGGCTGAGGTTTTTGACAATTTTTACGGCCTTCCTGGTGTTGGAGTTATGTGTGGCCACGCAGTCGTGGGTGAACAGGGAGTACAGGAGGCGACTGAGCACCCACCCCTGAGGGGTCCCTGTGTTGAGGGTCAGCATTGTGGATGTGTTGTTGCCTAACCTCACCACCTGGGGGCGGCCCATCAGGAAGTCCAGGATTCAATTGCAGAGGGAGGTGCTCAGTCCCAGGGTCCTCAACTTAGTGATGAGCTTGGAAGGCACTATGGTGTTGAATGTTGAGCTGTAGTCAATGAACAGCATTCTCACGTAGGTGTTCCTTTTGTCCAGGTGGGAAATGCAGTATGGAGTGCAATAGAGATTACGTCATCTGTGGATCTGTTGGGGAGGTATGGGAATTGGATTGGGTCCATGACCAGCCTTTCAAAGCATTTCATGACTACAGATGTGAGTGCAAGGGGGCGGTAGTCATTTAGACAGGTTACCTTGGCGTTCTTAGGCAGAAGGACTATGGTGGTTTGCATAAAACATGTAAGTATTTCAGACTGGGTCAGAGAGCGGTTGAAAATGTCAGTGAAGACACTTGCCAGCTGTTCTGCGCATGCTCTGACTATGCATCCTGGTAATCTTTCTAGCCCTGCGGCCTTCTGAATGTTAACCTGTTTAAAGGTCTTATTCAGATCAGCCACAGAGAGTGTGATCATACAGTCGTCCGGAACAGCTGGTGCTCTCACGCATGGTTCATTGTTGCTTGCCTCGAAGCGAGCATAGAAGGCATTTAGCTCGTCTGGTAGGCTCGCATCATTGAGAAGCTCTCGGCTGGGGTTCCCTTTGTAATCCGTGATGGTTTGCAAGACCTGCCACATTCAACGAGCATCAGAGCCTGTGTAGTAGGATTCGATCTTAATCCTGTATTGACACTTTGCCTGTTTCATGGTTCATCGGCGGGCGTAGCAGGATTACTTAGAAGTGTCTGGATTAGTGTCCTGCTCCTTCAAAGCAGCATCTCTAGCATTTAGCTCAGTGCGGATGTTGCCTGTAATCCATGGCTTCTGGTTGGGATATGTACATACAGTAACTGTTAGGACAACGTCATCAATGCACTTATTAATGAAGCCGGTGACTGATGTGGTAAACTCCTCAATGCCATCGGAGGAATCCCGGAACATATTCCAGTCTGTGCTAGCGAAACAGTCCTGTAGCTTAGCATCCCCTTAATCAGATCATTTCCGTATTGAGCGAGTCACTGGCACTTCCTGTTTGAGTTTTTGCTTGTAAGCAGGAATTAGGAGGATAGTTATGGTCCGATTTGCCAAATGGAGGGCGGGGGAGAGCTTTCTATGTGTCTTTGTGTGTGGAGTAAAGGTGATCTAGAGTTTTTTCCCTCTAGGTGCACAGGTGACAGGGTTGTATAAATGAGGTAAAACGGATATCAGTGTTCCTGCATTAAAATCACTCGGTGAGTGGGGTCGTAGTGCCAGCATCAGTTTGTGGTGGTAAATAGACAGCTATGAAAATTACAGATAAACTCTCTTGGTAAATAATATGGTCTACAGCTTATCATGAGATATTCTAACTCAGGCAAGCAGAACCTCGAGGCTTCCTTAATATTAGAGACTGCGCACCAGCTGTTATTAATAAAGAAACACACACTACCCCCCTGATCTTTCCGGACTCTGCCATTCTGTCCTGCCGATGCATAGAAAAACCAGCTAGATGTATATTATCCATGTCCTTGTTCAGCCACGACTCCGAGAAGCATAGTATATTTACAGTTCTTAATGTCCCGTTGATAGGATAGTCTCGAACGGAGCTCGTCCAGTTTATTCTCCAGCTATTGCACATTAGCCAATAGAACAGGGTAGAGGTGATTTATTCATTCGCCGCCGTAGTCTCATCAGGGTGTCCACACACCATCCTCTAAAGCGCCGTCTTCTCTTTCTTTGAGTGTCGGGGATTTGAGCCTGGTCCAGGATAATTAATATGTATTTCGCCTCCGACTCATTGAAGTAGAAGTCCTCGTCCAAATCAAGGTTAGTGATAGCTGTTCTGATGTCCAGAAGCTCTTTTGGGTCATAGGAAACGATGGCAGAAAACATTATGTACAATAAAAGTTAAGATCAGCGCGAAACAATACACAAAAAAACACAATTGATTAGGAGCCTGTAAAACGGCCGTCATTCCCTCCGCCGCCATTCTCTCTTACCCTCTTAATCTGTCTGTGTGTGTGTGTCCATTCTCAGCATCCTCCACCCTGATTGGCCCACTACTATACTCCTGTTACATTTTCAGACACCCACTGATCTGAGTAGCACATGCATACATACACACAGTGTCAGTGACCCTGGTTGCGAGGTCATATACTGTAACTCTTATGTAGGTGTCATAGCAGTCTCATGAAAACTCATAGGAACAATGTGAAACTGGCAGTGTAACAGTTTTGCTTCCATCCCTCTCCTTGCCGCAACCTGGGCTCGAACCAGGGACCTTCTGAACACGGCAACAGTCACCCACGAAGCATCATTACCTAGGGGAACAACTACTTCAAGGTCTGAGTGAGTGACGTCACCGACTGAAACTCTACTAGCGTGCACTGCTAACTAGCCATTTCACACCGGTTACAGCAGCAGATATACTGCATAACCTGACCAGAGAGCAACCAGCAAAAAAAGAAACGTCCCTTTTTCAGGACCCTGTCTTTCAAAGATAATTTCTGAAAACCAAATAACTTCACAGATCCTCATTGTAAAGGGTTTAAACACTGTTTCCCATGCTTGTTCAATGAACCATAAACAATTAATGAACATGCACCTGTGGAACGGTCGTTAAGAAACTAACAGCTTACAGACGGTAGGCAATTAAGGTCACAGTTATGAAAATTTAGGACACTAAAGAGGCCTTTCTACTGACTCTGAAAAACACCAAAAGAAAGATGCCCAGGGTCCCTGCTCATCTGCGTGAACGTGCCTTACGCATGCTGCAAGGAGGCATGAGGACTGCAGATGTGGCCTGGGCAATAAATAGCAATGTCCGTACTGTGAGACGCCTAAGACAGCGCTACAGGGAGACAGGACGGACAGCTGATCGTCCTCACAGTGGCAGACCACGTGTAACAACACCTGCACAGGATCGGTACATCCGAACATCACACCTGTGGGACAGGTACAGGATGGCAACAACAACTGCCCGAGGAGTTACACCAGGAACGCACAATCCCTCCATCAGTGCTCAGACTGTCCGCAATAGGCTGAGAGAGGCTGGACTGAGGGCTTGTAGGCCTGTTGTAAGGCAGGTCCTCACCATACATCACCGGCAACAACGTCGCCTATGGGCACAAACCCACCGTCGCTGGACCAGACAGGACTGGCAAAAAGTGCTCTTCACTGGCGAGTCGCGGTTTTGTCTCATCAGGGGTAATGGTCGGATTCGCATTTATCATCGAAGGAATGAGCGTTACACCGAGGCCTGTACTCTGGAGCGGGATCGATTTGGAGGTGGAGGGTCCGTCATGGTCTGGGGCGGTGTGTCACAGCATCATCGGACTGAGCTTGTTGTCATTGCAGGCAATCTCAACACTGTGCGTTACAGAGAAGACATCCTCCTCCCTCATGTGGTACCCTTCCTGCGGGCTCATCCTGACATGACCCTCCAACATGACAATGCCACCAGCCATACTGCTCATTCTGTGCGTGATTTCCTGCAAGACAGGAATGTCAGTGTTCTGCCATGGCCAGCGAAGAGCCCGGATCTCAATCCCATTGAGCTTGTCTGGGACCTGTTGGATTGGAGGGTGAGGGCTAGGGCCATTATCCCCAGAAATGTCCGGGAACTTGCAGGTGCCTTGGTGGAAGAGTGGGGTAACATCTCACAGCAAGAACTGGCAAATCTGGTGCAGTCCAGGAGGAGGAGATGCACTGCAGTACTTAATGCAGCTGGTGGCCACACCAGATACTGACTGTTACTTTTGATTTTGACCCCCCCTTTGTTCAGGGACACATTATTCAATTTCTGTTAGTCACATGTCTGTGGAACTTGTTCAGTTTATGTCTCAGTTGTTGAATGTCTCTTGTTATGTTCATGCAAATATTTACACATGTTAAGTTTGCTGAAAATAAACGCAGTTGACAGTGAGAGGACGTTTCTTTTTTTTTGCTGATTTTAGCTAGCCATTTCACACCGGTTACAGCAGCAGACATACTGCATAACCTAACCAGAGAGCAATCAGCAGGGCTCGAATAATACAGCAGTCACTGAAGGTGGGGGGTCATTTGGGGGGTGTGGGGACCCTCATCCCCATATCCCGTTGGGCAGGCAGCTAGTTTATGGTGGTGGTGGTCCCAGGGGGGTGAGGGAGTGGATAGGAAACCTCCCTCTAGTCCCATCCATCAGGTCAAGCACGCGTCACTGAAAGCCAAGGTCTCCAATGCAGAAGAATTAGCACAAGCAACAAAATGTATTTAGGGAATGAACGTTATTTACATTAAAATCGAACCTCTCTGAAATGAAAATGGATGGCCCTCCCTTCAGCAAAATATATTTTACCTAAACCCTCCCTGAACGCTTAAAAAAAAAAGTGACCCTCACCTATACCCAAAATAATAATTATAGCAAAGTGGATAGCAGAGAACATGTCTACCATTTACATTCACTTCTTGGACAGACCAGAGCCTTAAATATGCAGTTTTAGAAACTGTTCTTCGTCCTGTAAACAGTAAAAGGCAACACATTAATTTTGATAGCGCACAGGGCTGCGGGCCAGAAGGTTGTGGGTTCGCAGACCACCATTTTTTTTCGCTCTGTCATTATCGGGTATTGTGTGTAGATTGATGAGGAAAAATATAATTAACATTTACATTTTTACATTTTCGTCATTTAGCAGACGCTCTTATCCAGAGCAACTTACAAATTGGTGCATTCACCTTATGATAGCCAGTGGGACAACCACTTTACAAAAAACATTTTGGGGTGGGGTAATCCAAGAGTGAGCCGTGCCGGAGATACCCAACTCGGAGAGGGTGGAGAGGAGAATCTGATGGTTCATAGTATCAAAGGCAGCAGATAGGTCTAGAAGGACGAGAGCAGAGGAGAGAGAGTTAGCTTTAGTAGTGCGGAGAGCCTCCGTGAAACAGAGAAGAGCAGTCTCAGTTGAATGACCAGTCTCGAAACCTGACTGGTTTGGATCAAGAAGATCATTCTGAGAGAGATAGCAAGAGAGTTGGCTAAAGACGGCACGCTCAAGAGTTTTGGAGAGAAAAGAAAGAAGGGATACTGGTCTGTAGTTGTTGACATCGGAGGGATCGAGTGTAGGTTTTTTGAGAAGGGGTGCAACTCTCGCTCTCTTGAAGATGGAAGGGACATAGCCAGCGGTCAAGGATGAGTTGATGAGCGAGGTGAGGTAAGGGAGAAGGTCTCCGGAAATGGTCTGGAGAAGAGAGGAGGGGATAGGGTCAAGCGGGCAGGTTGTTGGGCGGCCGGCCGTCACAAGTCGCAAGATTTCATCTGGAGAGAGAGGGGAGAAAGAAGTCAAAGCATAGGGTAGGGCAGTGTGAGCAGGACCAGCGGTGTCATTTGACTTAACAAACGAGGATCGGATGTCGTCAACCTTCTTTTCAAAATGGTTGACAAAGTCATCCACAGAGAGGGAGGAGGGGGGGAGGGGGAGGAGGATTCAGCAGGGAGGAGAAGGTGGCAAATTTAGAGTCATAAAAAGTGGCTTTAGCAGCAGAAACAGAGGAAGAAAATGTAGAAAGGAGGGAGTGAAAAGATGCCAGGTCCGCAGGGAGTCTAGTTTTCCTCCATTTCCGCTCGGCTGCCCGGAGCCCTGTTCTGTGAGCTCGCAATGAGTCGTCAAGCCACGGAGCAGGAGGGGAGGACCGAGCCGGCCGGGAGGATAGGGGACATAGAGAGTCAAAGGATGCAGAAAGGGAGGAGAGGAGGGTTGAGGAGGCAGAATCAGGAGATTGGAGGGAGAAAGATTGAGCAGAGGGAAGAGATGATAGGATGGAAGAGGAGAGAGTAGCGGGAGAGAGAGAGCGAAGGTTGCGACGGCGCATTACCATCTGTGTAGGTGCAGAGTGAGTAGTGTTGGAGGAGAGCGAGAGAGAAAAGGATATAAAGTAGTGGTCGGAGACTTGGAGGGGAGTTGCAGTGAGATTAGTAGAAGAACAGCATCTAGTAAAGATGAGGTCAGGCGTATTGCCTGCCTTGTGAGTAGGGGGGGACGGTGATAGGGTGAGGTCAAAAGAGGAAAGGAGTGGAAAGGAGGAGGCAGAGAGAAATGAGTCAAAGGTAGACGTAGGGAGGTTAAAGTCACCCAGAACTGTGAGGGGTGAGCCATCCTCAGGAAAGGAACTTATCAAGGCGTCAAGCTCATTGATGAACTCTCCAAGGGAACCTGGAGGGCGATAAATGATAAGGATGTTAAGCTTGAATGGGCTAGTGACTGTGACAGCATGGAATTCAAATGAGGAGATAGACAGATGGGTCAGGGGAGAAAGAGAGAATGTCCACTTGGGAGAGATGAGGATTCCTGTGCCACCGCCCCGCTGACCAGATGCTCTCGGGGTATGCGAGAACACATGGTCAGACGAGGAGAGAGCAGTAGGAGTAGAAGTGTTTTCTGTAGTAATCCATGTTTCCGTCAGCGCCAAGAAGTCGAGGGACTGGAGGGTAGCATAGGCTGAGATGAACTCTGCCTTGTTGGCCGCAGAACGGCAGTTCCAGAGGCTGCCGGAGACCTGGAACTCCACGTGGGTCATGCGTGCAGGGACCACCAGGTTAGAGTGGCAGCGGCCACGCAGTGTGAGGCGTTTGTATAGCCTGTGCGGAGAGGAGAGAACAGGGATAGACAGACACATAGTTGACAGGCTACAGAAAATGGCTACAATAATGCAAAGGGGATCGGAATTAAATGAACTAAACATCTGGGAAAGTGAGAGAGCGGGGCCTCCCTCACTAACGTTTCACTGAAACAAAAAATATATAACTCTCCCAACTTCCACCTCAGAAACTATAATTGTTGTAAACTATAGCGGTTCAATGTTTTCTAGGAATAGACTAACTTAGTTTATTCAGCTAGCTAACTTGGTACAGTATTCTTCAGTGAAAACCGTCCAGGGCACCAAATCCTATGACGCCACAGCCAATTAGCATGCCAGCCTCCAACAACACGGTTTAGCACCAATACTCGGCCACAACAAACCACCAGTGTGTCAACACGCCAAGCAGATCATTTGTGTCCGTGTCTAACGTTGTGTAAAGTTCTGGGTTAGTCCCAACAGCTTGAACGAGTCCATCGTCAACTTATTCAGCCAGTTAGTTAGCTAGAATAGTTATCATACTAGCTAGCCATTGTTCTCTGCCAACGAAAAAACCCCTCCTCCCACGGCACAAACACACAGAGCGAGCCAAGCTAACGTTAACTAGTCACCCATGTCCCGAATTCCCTTGAACGACTAGTATGTAAAAACAAAACACAAATGTAGGTTATAACTTACCCCTAGCAGCTACTGTTAGCCAGCCAAGTGCAAAGCTAGCCACTGAATCGACTCAGCCAGTACATGTCTGTTCGCTAGGTCGTTCCAGCTATTGTTTAGTTAGCTATCCAGGTAGCAACAAGCTAGCTACATTTCGAGCACAGTAGCTACTAACTACCTAACGCCAACGCTTCAGACAATGAGGTTAGAAAAATAGCTGAATGGTAGGCAGCTAGCTGGCATAATTACAGGTACTCTCAAGCGTGAAACAACTATCCACAGTTGCTAATAGTTACCAGTAGCTACCCGCTAGCTAGTCCAGGTAGTGGGTTAGCTAGCCTCGTGCTTCCCCGGGCTCAGTCGAATACAATACTTACCTACAATAATGAACTACAATAACCTAAGATAACTACAATAACCTACGATAACTAACTACAATCTAAATACATGGTTTAAGCTTTACTCGACACCATATAAGCCATATAAGCCAAGCTTACCTCCCGCCAGAGAGAGACACAACCTCACCCGACGAACTCCGCAATATTCACAATATTGGTATGCATTGCTAGCTAGCATAATCATAACCTCCGAATTTGTTTTAGCAGTCCCTCCCTGTTTATCCATGATTGCCATGGCACAAAACCTATGCACAAAACTACTGACTCCTGACTGCAATTTAACAGATGCTGTTTTCAATAGCATCGAAAGTAGAAATATCAAAGCCAAACTGAATGTTAGCCCTCCAGACTAGTCTTCACTAAAACAACAGAACTGTAAGTAATTTGCTATTTTATTCTCAGGAAATGTTTAGTAATTTCACAAAGAGTCAAACTACGAATGTTTGAGGCCGTTAAAAGCGCTCTATTTGGACATGAGAGCATGGTTTTCAAAACAGCTAGCTAGCCATGATCTTTTGCATGCCATCTGGTGATTTGGTCATGTGAATGCGGCATAATGACGCTAAATAGCATACAGAAAAATGCAATCCAACAATTGGGTTGAGTGAATTGACGCTAACATTACATTTCTGACAACTGTTTTGAAAAGGTCAGAAACATAATGTAGTTGAGCTACTAGCAAACTAGCTAGCTAACGTTAATCAATTTTAGAATAACGCTGTAAAGTTATCAAAATGTGGAAAAAGTCAAAGGGTCTGAATACTTTCTGAATACTTTCCGAATGCACTATACAGCCTAATAAGCAACTAACTCTAAAACACTGAGAAATATTGAAATTTCATCAATTACAAATTACATGACCCTCATCTGGACTAGATTTTAAAAATACTAAACCATCCCCTTGATTGCAATTGAAAAAGCATTTTCCTCCAGGTTATCATTCTGTAAATGTTTATCCATCTCTTACGACCTGCCATTTATCACATGGATATCTACAGACAATTTCTCTACTTATCAGTATGAGGAGGGAGAAAATGAAGCGCAGACAAACAGCTAAAGTCCAAATCACGTTACCCCACAGGAGCATGACACTGCTCTATCAGTTCCATCTCTCCAATGTCCTCCCATTCCCACCAGCTACCAGCCCCGCAACCGATCCCCAAGGCAGGGTCAATGAGATCCGTGTCCAGCACCACTATCCCCGTACACCCAGCAAAGTTAAAGAAATTACTCCTCTCACCCCCTTTAAAGAAAACACTTTGGAGGCCCTGCTAAGATTTATACAGCGGAGGGCAGAAAAGGGATGGCAGGCATCTCTGAGCCTAAGCGCTTGCTTTATTTTTCTTGCCGGTAAATGATTTGGAGTTATCCATCATGGCTGCCAAGGAGAGGTGTGATAGGACGGGCTCTCCCGCCAATTCCTTGTGGCCCACAATGCAGTGGAGACCAAAACGCTGTGTTACTAGGAAACAGCCATGGAGGCCACTTGAACGTCAGATCAATTTGCTTCAAGACTAAAAAGTCCATTGGCAAGAGTCTAGATAAGTGAAAAACTGTGTATATTTGTATTTGTGGTGTATGTTTGTATTTCCCTTTAAATTTGCATTCCCACAAATCTGGCCTATCAGAATGTCAGGTTTTAAACCACCGATTAAAAGTTAAGCATTGCAGCCAGGTTAGTGTTGTGACAGGAATTTAACACTCAATCTTTTCTGGAGGCCCCAGCTGCCTTTAATGGCAATGTATTAAGATGCAATGGCCTCTCCCCACTTTTAATTGAGACTGATAGAGGGAACAGATGCTTTATTACACTCTGTTCATCAAGTTAACATTAAGGAGTTGAATGAATTTCAGCATGGCAATATGGATTAAAGAAAGAGTTTTGAACAGAGGAAGACTCTCGGAAGCACTATACATTATTTTATTTTTTTGTACCTTTATTTAACTAGGCAAGTCAGTTAAGAACAAATTCTTATTTACAATGACGGCCTACACCGGCCAAGCCCGGACGACGCTGGGCCAATTGTGCGCCGCCCTATGGGACTCCCAATCACGGCCGGTTGTGATACAGCCTGGAATCGAACCAGGGGGTCTGTAGTGATGCCTCAAGCACTGAGATACAGTGCCTTAGCGTAGTTGACATTTTATGCATGTTCCCGAACTAAATATCCACTGGAAACACACACACCTGCGCACGCACACACATACACATTTTCAGAGCCTTGTCAAGCATTCTGGGAAAAGATTGACAAATTCAACTCTGTACAACTACAACAAAATATTTAGTTACATATGTGTCTGTCTCTCTCCTCCCTCTCTCTTTCTTCTCTCTTCTCTCTCGCTCTCGCTCTCCCTCTCTCTCTTTCTCTCTCTTTCTCTCCCTCTCTCTTTACCAATCTCCTTTCTCTGTATATATTTCCTACTCCCTCTTCCTCTTCTCTCATTCCCAGTCTGCAGTGTAGTGCAGATAACAGTAAACCTTGGAAATCCTTCTCATCACCCAGAACACATACCATCTGTGCCGGGTTAGACCTCAATCCCCCAAACCTCAATCAACAGTTACATACAATGTGTTGTTATCTAGGACAGCCTAGGAAACTCTCATGAATGGAAAATTCAACATACAGTTTAGTTCTGTGGGATGATGCTGGACCACTGTGCTGTATAGAAATTGAAATCAAATGGGTTCATTTAGGGTTAATTCTACTGGGCAGGTTAATGAGCCTAAGGGTAAATATCTCAGGTTAGAGGAAGTATCGACCAGACAAGAGTGGTCCAGGTGGTAGCATTAGTATTCCTCTCTACCATACAACACTACTATTGTAGTCTCAGCATCTCAGTTTACAATGCTTACATTACATTTACATTTTAGTCATTTAGCAGACGCTCTTATCCAGAGCGACTTACAGTTAGTGAGTGCATACATTATAATTTTTTCATACTGGCCCCCCGTGGGAATCGAACCCACAACCCTGGCGTTGCAAACGCCATGCTCTACCAACTGAGCTACATCCCTGCCGGCCATTCCCTCCCCTACCCTGGACGACGCTGGGCCAATTGTGCGCCGCCCCATGGGTCTCCCGGTCGCAGCCGGCTACGACAGAGCCTGGATTCGAACCAGGATCTCTAGTGGCACAGGTAGCACTGCAATGCAGTGCCTTAGACCACTGCACCACTCAGGAGACGCCTCTCTTATCACAAGGACCAACACAAGCATGCTTTGGACTTGTAAGCTAAAAGAGACTTTAAACTTCCACAACCAAATTTGAAGAACCACACCATAGCAAGGACACTGTAGCTATCGATGCAGTGCTAAAAATTAAGGAAAGGCGAATACAACATTCAAAGATGACCTCTGACGACCTCAAAGATATTGCATGCCGTGAGAAGCTTAAGACTAAACATAAAAGTAATGGGAGAACCAGTAGCTACAGTGGCTTGTGAAAGTATTCACCCTCCTTGGCATTCTTTTGTTGCCTTACAACCTGGAATTAAAATAGATTTTTTGTATCATTTGATTTACACAACATGCCTACCACTTTGAAGATGCAAAATAAAAAAATTTGCGAAACAAACAAGAAATAACACAAAAAAACAGAAAACTTGAGCGTGCATAACAATTCACCCCCCAAAGTCAATACTTTGTAGAGCCACCTTTTGCAGCAATTACTGCTGCAAGTCTCTTGGGGTATGTCAATAAGCTTGGCACATCTAGCCACTGGGATTTTTGCCCATTCTTCAAGGCAAAACTGCTCCAGCTCCTTCAAGTTGGATGGATTCCGCTGGTGTACAGCAATCTTTAAGTCATACCACATATTCTCAATTGGATTGAGGACTGGGCTTTGACTAGGCCATTCCAAGACATTTAAATGTTTTCCCTTAAACCACTCGAGTGTTGCTTTAGCAGTATGTGTAGGGTCATTGTCATTTACATTTACATTTTTAGTCATTTAGCAGACGCTCTTATCCAGAGCGACTTACATTATCTTTTTATTTTTCATACTGGCCCCCCGTGGGAATCGAACCCACAACCCTGGCGTTGCAAACGCCATGCTCTACATCCCTGCCGGCCATTCCCTCCCCTACCCTGGACGACGCTGGGCCAATTGTGCGCCGCCCCATGTGTCTTGCTGGAAGGTGAACCTCCGTCCCAGTCACAAATCTCTGGAAGACTGAAACAGGTTTCCCACAAGAATTTCCCTGTATTTAGCGCCATCCATCATTCCTTCAATTCTGACCAGTTTCCCAGTCCCTGCCAATGAAAATCATCCACACAGCATGATGCTGCCACCACCATGCTTCACTGTGGGGATGGTGTTCTTGGGGTGATGAGAGGTGTTGGGTTTGCGCCAGATATAGCGTTTTCCTTGATGGCCAAAAAGCTCAATTTTAGACTAATCTGACCAGAGTACCTTCTTCCATGTGTTTGGGGAGTCTCCCACATGTCTTTTGGCGAACACCAAATGTGTTTGCTTATTTTTTCTTTAAGCAATGGCTTTTTTCTGGCCACTCTTCAGTAAAGCTCAGCTTTGTAGAGTGTACGGCTTAAAGTGGTCCTATGGACAGACACTCCAATCTCCACTGTGGAGCTTTGCAGCTCCTTCAGGGTTATCTTTGGTCTCTTTGTTGCCTCTCTGATTAATGCCCTCCTTGGCTGGCCTGTGAGTTTTGGTGGGCGGCCCTCTCTTGGCAGGTTTGTTGTGGTGCCATATTCTTTCCATTTTTTTATAATGGATTTCATGGTGTTCCGTGGGATGTTCAAAGTTTCTGATATTTTTTTATAACCCAACCCTGATCTGTACTTCTCCATAACTTTGTCCCTGACCTGTTTGTAGAGCTCCTTGGTCTTCATGGTGCTGCTTGCTTGGTGGTGCCCCTTGCTTAGTGGTGTTGCAGACTCTGGGGCCTTTCAGAACAGGTGTATATATACTGAGTTCATGTGACAGATCATGTGACACTTAGATTGCACACAGGTGGACTTTATTTAACTAATTATGTGACTTCTGAAGGTAATTGGTTGCACCAGATCTTATTTAGGGGCTTCATAGCAAAGGGGGTGAATACATATGCACGCAGCACTTTTCCGTTATTCATTTTTTTGAATTTTTTTTAACAAGTAATTTTTTTCATTTCACTTCAACAATTTGGACTATTTTGTGTATGTCCATTACATGAAATCCAAATAAAAATCCATTTAAATTACGGTTGTAATGCAACAAAATAGAGAAAAAGCCAAGGGGATGAATACTTTTGCAAGGCACTGTAAGTGTAAACAGGGAGGCCATGTCACATTTTAACATAATTAGAGTAGGACCATAAACACGACTCTAGTAACATTAGGAGAAGGGAGACGGTGAATTATAATTCCGTCCGACATCAAGCTCAAAGGCCGGAATTATTATATCTTTGTTCACTTTTAATTAATTAAAGTGAACAATAAAGGGAAGAAGCCTTGGTGCGAAACTGGGGACCAGTTTGAGCAGCGTGCACATAGAACAAGCAGTTGCAGGAGGACAAAGAGGGCATTTAACACCACAACAGACAAAAAACCACTTGAGCAATGTTAAGTGAACAAGTGCTTTGGCGACTTATACAGAGTACATTTACATTTAAGTAATTTAGTAGATGCTCTTATCCAGAGCGAATTACAGTTAGTGAGTGCATACATTTTTCATTACAGAGTAGTATACTGTAATTCATTTCAGGATGAGAAAAAAGGAAATGCATGGAGGGAGAGGATGAGAGGAAGAGAGAGAAAGGGAAAGAGTAGAGACAGAGAGAAAGAGATGGTATGTCAAACTTAAAGGGTGAAAACAGAGAAACTTAAAACAAGGCATTCTTGGACTTTCTCAGAGGCACATAGCTCTACACTTAGTGTTGGTTGGTGTCGGCAGACATGTTGACCTTGACTGTGTTTACTCTGGATAGGGCCTTCAAAGCAGGCTAAGAAGAGGAACAGCCAACAGATTCACTCCGTCGCCATAGCGACAGGGCACTTTTAGCGAGGAACTTTCTAGGCTCATTACCGGATGAGGAAAAGGTTCTACCTCACCGCTTCACTCTCTGTTTTCTCCCCCCACCCACCCCACAAGACACATTTACATAGAGAGACTTAGAGAGAGAGAGAAAGAGAGAGAGAGAGAGAGAGACGTATTGATGCCAAACATGTATCATTTGTACATTTCTTTATTAAAAATGTAGTTTTCATTTGACTGTGTAAAACCTAGCAGTACTACTTATTTCTCTGAGAGTGAGGCGGATATATAGCATTTTGCAAAACGATTATTTGTCTCTCTGAAATGAAACCATCAAGCGATAGATTAAACAAATACATGTCTGTCATTGAACAACCCCATGCCATGATGATTAGATAGTGAAAAAACACACCAATTTCTTTCACCATTTCTGAAAATTGATATATAGTGTTTTGGAATGAAACTCTTAATTTATTATGTTATAATAGGTCATAAGAAACCTCAGGACACCAAATGTTAATTGTAATCAGTCCGATAATGTATTGATTGATCCAGAAGCGCATAGACTGTAAATACAAAAATAAGATGATAGTGTATTTTCTGACTGTAAGACAACAGTTGCCTGCCCAGCTAATCGCCCATCCAAACTACACCTAAACTATATTGAAACTAATTTCACACATATAATAATAGATGTGGCCTAAAGGAAAGTTAAAATTCACAATAGTCTGATGGGTGACAATATTAATCAATTGTCAAATTGAGAATGAAGAAACTGATGACCAGAGCAGCGTGCATTGACAAAGAAGGCAACAGAGCTTACCAAACAGCACTTTTTCAAATAATACCTCAGAGGTCCATGCAGGCTAGATGTTTTGATTGATATACCCTATCGGAAAGATCAGATTAGAAGGTTTCTAATTAACCTAGTTTTGCCAAACAACTTTTTCCTAGAATAACTGCAGCTCCACGCATTCCTCATGTGAGTACTGGCAACAATCCCCAAATAGCCATTTGTGGAAAACATCCTTTCTATTTTATTCTGTTATATTCCATTATATTCTTACTGTAAAATATACGTGTGTTGACTGTGGTAGGGCAGGGGAATATACATTTACCAGACGTTCTTATCCAGATTGACTTACAGGATCAATTAGGGTTAAGTGCCTTGCTCAAGGGCACATCGACAGATTTGGCATAGTCAACCTTTCGGTTACTGGCCCAACGCTCTTAAGCGCTAGACTACCTGCCATAATGTTTCCTAAATAAACAAGTTGCCATGTCACAGCTATATAGTCTCGGCTACTAAGCACAGATAAATACAACTGAAAACATGCTATTCTGTTCTTTTGAATTGATCAATGCAGATGAGGGTAACAAGACAAAGAGAGGAAGCTAATTTAGAGTATTGAGACAAGCCCCAAGACAGAAAAGGAGTGTGGTAAGAAGAAGAGTATGGTAAATGGAGGTAAAATGAAGACAAAGAGGGTAAGAGAACAGACTGCTAGCTGTATGCTACTGATGTGATGCAAAGTAGTCACATTAAAGAGCCTCTCTATCTCTCCCTTAATTACAGTTGGTACATCTAAGAAGAAAAGAGTGAGAATATGAGAGAGAAAAGGAAAGATAGAGGGCGCAAAGATGGGAGGTGTGAGAAGAGAAAGCGCAAAGAGGCACACAAACACAGGATGCACGCAGACACGCAGGCAGACACACCGGTGTCCTCACCCTCTTACCACCCCATTACCAGTGGCGACCCGTCACTCAGGGCAGAGCCCCACCTATTTTGAGCCCCACCTGTTTAGCTAAAAAACATTTGTATTTTTTGTGTGCCTGTTTTGCATGTTATTTTGGCATTTATTCGTGTAACATATCAGCTTGCAAACAATGTAAAACAAATTTATTGAGTGAATAAAGCCGCATCCCAACATGGTCTCTTTCTTGCTTTCTTGAGTAAGGTAGCTCCAAAATGCAGGTGTTTCAGCCTATCTCAGTGCTTTCTGTGGTGGAGGGGCAGCCAGCGTAAAATACAGTGCGTAGGTGTTGGTAATCTTCTCTAGTTGCGCCGTAATTGGCTCAGTGTTCTGTCACTCATGGGAACACTATTTCACCGCAGAATCTACAGGGAGAGCTAGGCAGTTCAAGCCCCCTTGGGTGCTGCCATAGATTTCCATTAGAAGTGCCCATTCAAGAAGGCTCAATGTCATTGGCCACAGATAAAATTACATCAAATCACGTTATATCTACTGTAGCTTTGATTGGACTGATCATGTCAACATCATACCTTCAAAATCTTAGCTAGCAAGCTAGACAAGCAGTCATCATCATGAATCACATCGACAATCTACTGGCAAATCCTTTTCAATCATTGTCAAATGAAGAGAAATTATAGATAAAACATATCGGTGCTCATCGCCCATTGGACATGAACATTATACAACAACTCAGAAATCGTAAATTTAACAATGAGTGGTTTGGAAGGAATCAGTGGCTAACTGCAATGGTTGCAAAGCAATGAATATTTTGCTTCCCCTGTCTGCTATTCTGGGAGAGGGTGTGTGGTCCAAGTCTGGGTTTAAGGATTTAAAACATCTGTCTGAAAGGGTCTCTTTTCCAAGCTTAAAAGGATAACATTCAAACGCAACACCATGGGCCAGAAAAGGTTGAATACATTGGCCATGCTGTCAATCCAGCATGACGTCTGCCGCCTTCAAAACAATTGGAAACTTGGAACTGGGAAATCTCAAACTTCAGTGACTTCAAGACAACTGGGAACTCTGAAAAAAACTAGCTCAGACTGGGAAAATACGTTTTGAACGGTTATCCAACTCGGAATTCCAAGTCGGGAACACGGGCCACTTTCTAGAGCTCCGACCGGAAGATCACTGACGTCATGATTCAACCTTGTTTTTTTCAGAGTTCCCAGTTGTCTTGAAAGCACCATAAATCCAGAGAATGCCAGATTTTGATGACAAAATCTGCCTACAAGAAGGACCGCCACGCCACCTTCCTGTTAAAGTGAGAACAGCACAACAACTGTGTCCAAAAATGTATTGTATGCTGCTGCATAAATTATGTAATATGCCAGGGAGATATGTCTACTGTAGTTAAGAAAGTAATACTAAGTGTATGTTGTGTAGTAAGCTGTTAGTAGCCCATGTGCCTCACCCTAATAATTTGCTCCCTTTCCCACTCAGAACTTAGCCTACTGTTCTGACTTGCAGGTGCACATGTAGCCTATAGCCTGTTTTAGAGACATTTAATCATCGAAATATTGTAAGAGCTTTCATTGTCTGCTTATATGCCCCCTTTATTTATCCCACGGTTCTGACTTGTTGTACAGGGAGAATACTGTAAGAACGGCCTATGTTCTGAATTCTGTCACTGTACATTTCAAAAGTGCTGAACAAATAGTTATATTGACTATGTCCGTCCTAGCTCGCTCATTAATGTCTTAATCGAAATTACGGACTGCCTCTTATCCGCTCATCGTTCCCTTATGCCATAGTTTGTACATCTCAATTGTTATCGGCCTATTGCTTATATACTGTAGGTCTATCTCATTAGTATCTTATTCATAATTTTAGGCACTGTTGGAATGATTTCATTGTTTTGCTTAGTTTGTGTATTATAATTACCTCGTGCTTTTCTTGATGAGGAGGAGATACTATATAATGTTGTTGGGCCTGGAACAATGTTTGCCAGTGACAGTCTCTTCCCATTCAAATATTTGTTTTCAACAAAAAGTCCAGTAATAGACCCATGTAATTCCAGTTGATATTGTGAGGGTTGTTTTGTTTGCGCAATGCGCTGTCTGTGTGTCGGTATATTGTATATTAAAGTGGATCCTCATGATTGTATTTTCCTTCCTTTTTAGACCACATAAGCCTAATAAAATACTTCAAATGGTAGGCTAACTGAGTCTCTCTCTCTCTCTCTTTCTCTCTCTGTGTGGTGACTTAAAAAATAATAAAGTTAAGGCCTCAACATCTTGCAGAATTGATCTGAACTAATTTCTGTCGGTGTCCATTTTGAAAGTGCTGAACGAAGGCCTACCTCGTCGCAGCTCGTTTGCTTGCAATTGCTTATACTTAGAGCTAAGTGTTAATCATATAAGAATAAATATTATGAATTTACTTAACATAAATGTAATAATGTTTATGTATGGTTCAAAAGTCAAAACTCATTTTGGTGTTCGTTATTATTGAAGGAGAATGCGGTTCTTATCGACTTACACAAATCCGCAAGGAGTCAGTAGTAACCACATTGGTTTAAGCAAGTCAGCCATATCAGCTATGGTTTTTAAAAAGGCAGTAAATGAGGCTGAATGTGCTGTAGCGGTGCTGAAGGGAAAGCTCTGCTGTTGGGACAGCTTTATGTAGGCCCTAACAGTTTGTGGGCACCATTTGTCACCGTTATAGTGCAATTAATGTATTGTTTTGTATTGTGTTGTGTATTGGCTTTGCTGGAATGCATCCCCCAATTATTTTTTGGAGTTTTCCCCACCAAGATTTACATGCTAAAATTGCCACTGCCCATTACCCTACCAAACCTACCCATACCCCCACCACGTTAATCCTTCCTGCCTTTATCAACATTGTTAAGCCTCTTGTCATTAGCTAGCTAGCTATCAAGCTATCAAGCTAGCTAGTATCATGTTCCTACTACTCTATCTGGGGCTGAGGCAGACGGCTCCATTTAGCGTATTCATCCTCATGCGGCCTACATTCCTTTCTCACCTGCCCAGAGGTACTTTGGTCTCCACGCTCCGCTCGGATCTATTTCGGTTCCTCTGCTGCCTCTCCTCTCATCAGCTCTTCTCATCTCGGCCTGAGTGACCTCCACAGAATCTTAATGAGGAAAAAGGAAATGCAACACACACACACACAAAACTCCTCTCTCTCATTCCCAGCATCCTCAGACATCTAACGCAGCAACACACATCTTACCCACTTACATCTAAATATTGTCTATCACCACCCTCTCTCACCTCACACAGAGGTGGAATTTTGATTAGCGCTACTCGCCAAGTGCCTGAGTATAGCATTAGCGTTAGCAGCTAGGGAAGAAAACAATTAAGAGCCGGCGTGATTGAGAGCTCTCCAACAGCAGCTGCTCGCCGCCTTGTCTGCCTGTTAAAAAATGTTAAGCTCTCATTCGGTACAGTACTGAGGCGGGGGCGGGAGGCTTTGATGCCGTTATCGTGCATCAGTGATAATTGCATCACAGGATTGGAGGCTAAAGCGTGAAAATCTGTCATTAATCCCTGTTATAGTGTGAACACTATATAAATAATTACATTGAATATGTGTTGTACTTACTTGCAGCATAGTATGATTATTATTCATGTGTGTAGGGTTATTATTGCCATTGACCGTGACCTTTCTCCTTTGATGATGTCATCACCCAGAGTCGGATCTGTACAATGTGACTCTACCACAGGTTGAGTGGGCTGTATCGTTTTGCTGTTTTTGTACCATTTGTACATGGCTGTACACCTTTTATTTCTTGGTTTGAAAGTAAAGGAAAGTAATATTGAAATGCGTGTGGGCATTCATTGTCAAGTTACTACAATCCCCAAAAGATGTTCTGATCTGGTGCTGCAAGTCAGAGTCCTCAAATCTGACTTCACAGGCTTGACAGTTTTTGCAGGTTTATGCTTGGTTGATAGATATCCAGCTTGTTTAATATGCCCTAAAATTGCAGTTCAGTTCAAATCTGGATTACGGTCTTTCAAACCCTAATTTATATCACTGCAATATGATTATAGTATTTCAAAGCAGAAAAGATGGGGTATTGATATCCCTGTTTCTGAAACATTATACACTTCCCTGTATTGAATAGGTAAGGAAGCTCTAGGGCTGTACCCTTGGCAGAGATGGTATGGAAAGACAACAGACAAGGGGTCCAATTTATGGAACATTCTAATACATTTCGTCATAGTTTTTTCTGTATTTTCGTTGGGGTGAAGACAAAGCTTACTGATACTGAATACCCTTGCAGTGAAAAAGATATGGTAAAAGTTTGGTGCTATCCATTGAAGCAGGTTAAGGAGAGGAATCAAAGCTTTCCTGTTTTGGTGTAACACTTACTGGAGGAAGGCCTTGACAAAGCCACTGCAAGATTTAGTGGCTAAGGTTGGTGAGTGTGTGTGTCCTAGGTCCCTGAGGCAACGGAGAGGGGCAAAGATATGGGTTCTTAGGTCTGTAACTGTACCAATCCACACTCTTAAAAGGGCAGCTTTAACTTGTTGAGCTAAAACCCAGGGTAGCCCCTTGAAAGCAGCACCATGGTAACAAGTATTAATGTGCGCCTCTGACTTTTCACAAAGCTGGCAGCACACTGATGACCTCACACAGCTGCCCATTTGACAATGTCAACCTAAAAAATAAAATAAATAAACATTTCCCTCAAGGAATTCTCTTAGTGAATTTGAGATAAAAAGCAAAAACCTGCCTGTGTCGAAAGACAGACATGGGCAATGAATACATGAACAAAGCTCGACATTGAGAGGTTGAGCCCGGCTGACTTTAGCTTTCGACAGCGCTAGCCATCTTTCCTCTAGCGCCTGCGTTTCCTCTATTGTGTGAGTGGAACATTGCTCCGTGGGCAGGCCAGCTACCTGTTTGCAACAAGGCACTAATGTAATACTGCAAAACATTTCCTGAATACAAAGTGTTATGTTTGGGGCAAATCCAATACAACACATTACTGAGTACCACTCTCCATATTTTCAACCATAGTGGTGGCTGCATCATGTTATGGGTATGCTTGAAATTGTTAAGGACTGGGGAGTTTTTCAGGATTAAAAAAGAAACGGAGTGGAGCTAAGCACAGGCAAAATCCTCGAGGATATCCTGGTTCAGTCTGCTTTCCACAAGACACTGGGAGATTAATTTACCTCTCAGCAGGACAATAACCTAAAACACAAGGCCAAATCTACACTTGAGTTGCTTACCAAGAAGATAATGAATGTTCCTGAGTGGCCGAGTTACAGTTTTGACTTAAATCAAATTGAAAATGTATGGCAAGACCTGAAAATGGTTGTCTAGCAATGATCAACAACCAATTTGACAAAGCCTGAAGAATTTTGAAAGAATAATGGGCAAATGTTGCACAATCCAGCTGTGGAAAGCTCTTAGAGACTTACCCAGAAAGACTCACAGGTGTAATCGCTGAAAAAGGTGCTTCTACAAAGTATTGACTCAGGGGTGTGAATACTTCTGGAAATTAGATATTTCTGTATTCATTTTCAATAAATTTGCAAACATTTCTAATGTTTTTTCACTTTGTCATTATGGGGTATTGTGTGTAGATGGGTGAGAGAAAGAACATCTATTTAGTCCATTTTGAATTCAGCCTGTAACAACAAAATCATTAATGGATTATGTTTTAAATGCTCATAAAAGTGCGGTAAATGTGCACATTTTCCTTTAAAAATATATATTGTTTAAAAAATATATATTGTTCAGTTACTTACTACTCTGCCCCTCAGTGACTCTGCCAGCAGCAGCTCCGCAGGCGCATAGGCAGTGTGAACATTGCTTGGATTGTCGTTTTGCCAACTATTGCTATGACGGGGAACTGCCCCAATGTAATTGCAGGATTTCATAGCATACATTTTAAAAGCAAAAAGTTAATGGACCGTCCTCAAATGTGTGCTCAGTCAGAACTTCTGGGTCGGCTCTAGTCTCCCTCCCAATGAGTCTCTCGCGCCAGACAACTTATTTCCGCATGTGAGTCTAGATCTGCTCTATCAGGTACAGATGGTGCTAAAGAAAAAAGTTAATTGTAATTAACTTGTAAATAAATAATCATAACAGTCATGGGAGCCTGGGACCTGATAAACCGGACATCTATATCCAACAAGAGTCAAAGGACAGAGGGATACACTAGCTAGAACCTTCTCATCTTGGATCTGGTAGGACAAAAAAGCATGGCCAATTCTATTGTTTCCCCCATGGTGTTCATCATGTTCTACTGTAGGTGACAGAGCGACATATTGTGTGGACTAAAACAGCATAAACCGGGTGTATCACAAATCATGATCACATTAATTAGCCAACTACAGTAATTTTTTGAAACATTGAGAAATAGTTTGGTCGATTGTTTGGTCAAGCAGCTAGCTAGTTAGCTCCCATGCCACTTTCAAGTCTATCTAAACTACCCTAAAACAAAAATATAAATGCAACTTGTAAAGTGTTGGTCCCATGTTTCATGAGCTGAAATAGAAAATCCCAGAAATGTTCCATATGCACAACAATATTATTTATCTCAAATTGTGTGCACAAATTTGTTTGCATCCCTGTTAGTGACCCTTTCTCCATTGCCAAGATAATCCATCCACCTGACAGGTGTGGCATATCAAGAAGCTGATTAAACAGCATGATCATTATACGGATGCACCTTGTGCTGGGGACTTTAAAAGGCCACTCTAAAATGTGCAGGTTTGTCACACAACACAATGCCATAGATGTCTCAAGTTTTGAGGGAGCGTGCAATTGCCATGCTGACTGCAGGAATGCCCACCAGAACTGTTGAATGATCATGTTCATGTTAATTTCTCTACCATAAGCCTCCGCCAACGTCGTTTTAGAGAATTTGGCAGTACGTCCAACCGGGCTCACAACCGCAGACCACATGTAACCACTCCAGCCCAGGACCTCCACATCCGTCTTCTTCACTTGCGGGATCGTCTGAGACCAGCCACCCGGACAGCTGATGAAATTGTGGGTTTGCACAACCGAAAGATTTCAGCACAAACAGTCAGAAACCGTCTCAGGGAATCTCATCTGCGTGCTCGTCGTCCTCACCAGGGTCTCGACCTTACTGCAGTTTGGCGTTGTAACTAACTTCAGTGGGCAAATGCTCACCTTCGATGGCCACTGGCACACTGGCACACTGGAGAGGTGTGCTCTTCATGGATGAATCCGGGTTTCAACTGTACCGGGCAGATGGCAGACGTGTGGGCGAGCGGATTGCTGATGTCAACGTTGTGAACAGAGTGCCCTACGGTGGTGGCGGGGTTTTGGTATGGGCAGGCATAAGCTACGGACAACGAACCGAATTGCATTTTATCGATGGCAATTTGAATGCACAGCGATACCGTGACGAGCTCCCACGAGGCCCATTGTCGTGCCTTTCATCTGCCGCCATCACCTCATGTTTCAGCATGATAATGCACGGCCCCATGTCACAAGGGAAAAAAGTATTTGATCCCTTGCTGATTTTGTACGTTTGCCCACTGACAAAGAAATGATCAGTCAATCATTTTAATGGTAGGTTTATTTGAACAGTTAGAGACAGAATAACAACAACAAAATTGAAAAACGAATGTCAAAAATGTTATAAATTGATTTGCATTTTAATGAGGGAAATAAGTATTTGACCCCCTCTCAATCAGAAAGATTTCTGGCTCCCAGGTGTCTTTTATACAGGTAACGAGCTGAGATTAGGAGCACACTCTTAAAGGGAGTGCTCCTAATCTCAGTTTGTTACCTGTATAAAAGACACCTGTCCACAGAAGCAATCAATCAATCAGTTTCCAAACTCTCCACCATGGCCAAGACCAAAGAGCTATCCAAGGATGTCAGGGACAAGATTGTAGACCTACACAAGGCTGGAATGGGCTACAAAACCTTCGCCAAGCAGCTTGGTGAGAAGGTGACAACAGTTGGTGCGATTATTCGCAAATGGAAGAAACACAAAATAACTGTCAATCTCCCTCGGCCTGGGGCTCCATGCAAGATCTCACCTTGTGGAGTTGCAATGATCATGAGAACGGTGAGAAATCAGCCCTGAACTACACGGGAGGATCTTGTCAATGATCTCAAGGCAGCTGGGACCATAGTAATTTAGTTTTTGACACGCAAAAGTGAAATAGGTGTATTTACGCAGTTGTTTTAATGCACAGATTGCTTCATACTGTGTATCTTCTCAAAGAAACTACTGTTAGTTCGAAAACTTGGCATCATATTTCTGTCATGCTGCTTTGTTGACAACTCAAACCACCACCTACTCCCCCGAGCCCCCCGGGTATTCAGCCAACCACTGATTTAATGGAGATGTCTTCCGAGACACCTACCCAGGTATAGGATCATAATTTGACCAGTTTCTCACAACAGTAAAATAATCCAGCAGCAACAGGTAATGTGAATTACTATGTGGATTATAATGAATCAACATTTTTGTGTGGGTTGATACATTTTCCATTAGGGCAAATCAAATCTGAAATCTACAAGTGGAAATTACAAACTTTAGATTTTTTTTTTACCGCAGAATACCCTACAGATTTTAATTTCACCTGCATCAGGGTGGTCAAATTAAGATCCTGTATATGCCTAACCACCAATTATGTGTATTGATAAATACAAACAGCCCAGCAAACTGTAAACATTCCCAGAACATTAGCATGTATGTGTAACTGATAGATACATTACGTGTTTATGTTTTTAAATGTACAGTATGTTAATTGTAAAGTATTTTGTCATTTTCGGACCCTAGTAAGACTAGCTGTCGCCATTGACGTCGGCTGATGGGGATCCTAATAAAACAATAAAAAATTTAATCAATACATTCCCATTAACCTTTTACTGCAGTGGGCTAAATCAGGGTCACAGAGTGTTTCTTGGTAGTCTTAAACAAATCTACTTTGAAACAAAACTATACTCCTCACACACATGGTTATGGACACACCGGTACCATGTCAGATATAGAGTTGAAATGTACTACATTTTGAGTTTGCATCCCAATATTCCACTTTAAGTGCATCACAGAAGACTGAAATACAGCAAAACCGTTTGACATGTAAACACCGGATTTCCGGCAGGTTTTCTAAAATAATGTTTATTAGTAATGAAATTATGAAAAATATTAATACAATTCCACTCATGAGGCCACTAGGTCATTTGACTGCAGGAAAGGGATATGTTTTAGTTAAGGTTTGAAATAACATTAGGATGATAACGTCCCACAAACTTTCAAAGAATGTTTTACTGCTGCTCTTTAATTATTTGGTATTTGTTACTTATCTATTTTTTACTTAACACATATTTTTCTTAAAACTGCATTATTGGTTAAGGGCTTGTAAGTAAGCATTTCACTGTAAGGTCTACACCTGTTGTATTCGGCACATGTAACAAATAGATCACCAAATATTTACGTTTGAAATGAAATATCCTGGAATATTCTAACATTTACTAACATTAAGGTTCTCATCAGGTTGCCAGGGAATGTAATAACACTGTCACACCCTGATCTGTTTCACCTGTCTTGTGCTGGTCTCCATCCCCCCAGCAGGTGTTTCCCGTTTTCCCCCATTATCCCCTGTGTATTTATACCTGCGTTTTCTGTTTGTCTGTTGCCAGTTCGTCTTGTCCCGTCAAGTCTTGCCAACGTTTTTCTCAGTGTTTTTTCCTCTTTCTAGTTTTTGTTCTAGTCTCCCCAGTTACGACCTTTTGCCTGTCCTGACCCTGAGCTTGCCTGCCCTCTACGTCTGCCAACTATTTACTAGTATTACGAACCCCTGCCTGTCCTCGACCTGCCTTTTGCCTGCCCCTGTGTATTCAATAAATCTCTGAGACATCTGCCTCACGTGTCTGCATCTGGGTCTCACCCTGAGTCATGATAGTACGAACTGGCCATGACGTACAAACGGACCAGCTCTCCTCACAAGGAGCCACCATTGGAAGACACAAGGAGTTACTACATAACCTTATGGAAGGATTCCAAACCTTGGCGGAACACCATGACCATGCCGTCAGTGCATTGTTGGAACAATTCCGCAGACTATCTATTAGGCAGCAAACCACAATGAAAACCAGACTCTCAGTAACCCCGCTACCAGCGGTGCTTCTCCCCAGCCTACCCTGGCTTCCCGAGATCCCAGCTTAGCTCCTACGGAGCGCTACGCTGGGGATCCCAGAACCTGCCGGCCGTTTCTCTCGCAGTGCTCCCTCATTTTCGAGCTGCAGCCCTCTTCGTTTCTGTCGGACTGTTCAAATATAGCGCATCTTATAACGTACTCACCTGGGCTATGGCTGTGTGGGAGCCACAATCCACCGTTTGCCTTAGTCTGGAGGATTTCGTGGCGGAAGTAGGTAAGGTGTTCGACTCTCCGTTGTCTGGGAGAGAGGGGGCTCAGAAGCTACTTCAACTGTGTCAAGACTCCCGTAGTGTGGCAGACTACGTGGTAGACTTTCGCACTTTAGCCGCTGAGAGTGCCTGGAACCCGGAATCCCTGTTCAACACGTTTCTTCATGGATTATCGGAGGGATTTAAGTACGAGCTCGCCGCCCGGGAGCTGCCCTTGGACCTTGACTCTCTCATAGCCTTGATCATAAGGATCGATGGGCAACTACTGGAATGCAGTAGGGAGAGGAGGTCTGTTCCCGGGCACACGCGCCAATCCACAGTTTTCCCCTTGCCTCCAAAGAACCCCGGAAATTCCTGACGCCTGCACTCCCGAGAGAATCCGATGTCACCCAAGGTCCCTCAGAAATCATTGAGGACTGTCGACTCGCCTCCTCCGGCACCCATGCAACTGGGCAGGGCTAGATTGTCCACTGAGGAACGTTTACGCAGACTGAGCTCTAAAAGCTGTCTGTATTGTGGAACTTCAGGACATTGCATATCCACCTATCTAGTAAAAAGCCCAGGCTCATCAGTAGGTACGAGTACGCTGGTGTGCCATACAGGGAGTCTCCCATCTCCCATTACTCGTACTCCTCTCAATGGTATCCTGTTGTGAGGTGACTGGTCTAAATCTCTTTGGGTGCTCATAGACTCTGGGGCCGACGAGAGCTTGATGGACACTACCCTGGTGTCGGGGCTGGGTATCTCCACACAACTCCTCTCCTTTCCCATGGACGCCAGAGCATTGGACGGACGCTCTATTGACAAGGTCACTCACAGTTCGATTCCTCTCAACCTACGAGTGTCAGGGAATCACATTGAGTCCATGCAGTTCCTGCTCATTGAATCTCCTCATGCACCCATGGTTTTGGGATTGTCATGGCTCCAGAGGCACAACCCCCTGATCGACTGGGCTACTGGTTCAAACCTGGGTTGGAGCACGTTCTGCCACGCGCATTGCCTCAAGGCGGTGCAGCCCACCCCTGGACGTCCTCCTGAGGGCTTGGGTAAAGCCTCAGATCTCTCCACCGTTCTTGCGGAGTATCAGGACCTCCAGGAAGTTTTCAACAAGGCCCGCGCCACATCTCTTCCTCTGCATCGACCCTATGACTGCGCAATTGACCTCCTCCCTGGCACTACACCGCCTCGGGGGCAGATTTATTCCCTGTCTGGTTCGGAGACCAAGACCATGGAAGGGTACATTGAGGACTCTTTGGGGGCAGGGATCATTCGTCCTTCTTCCTCCCTTGCCGGCGCAGGGTTCATCTTTGTGGAGAAGAATGACAAAACCCTGCAGCCGTGTATTGACTACTGGGGCCTTAATGACGTCACAGTAAATAACTGTTACTTGCTACCACTCCTCTCCTCGGCTTTCGAGCCTCTCCTGGGGGCGACTGTATTCTCGAAGTTGGACCTTCGGAACGCCTACCATCTGGTTTGGATACCGGAAGGAGACGAATGGAAGACGGTCTTTAACAAAGCTAGTGGGCACTACGAGTATCTGGTTATGCCATTCGGACTGGCCAACGCTCCCACAGTGTTCCAGGCTCTGGTCAATGATGTGCTCCGTGACATGTAGAACAGGTTCGTTTTTGTCTACCTTGATTACATCCTTGTCTTTTCCCATTCAGTTCAGGTGCATGTTCTCCTCCTGGAGAACCAGTTGTATGTCAAGGCTCCACTATCTCCTTTCTGGGATACAGCATCGCTGCCATGAACATTCAGATGGGTCCGGTTGTTCATCCCGGATTCTGCCCAGGACCCGGTCCGGGAATGGGCTCACTCCTCTAATCTAACCTGCCATCCCGGCTCCCGCCGGACACTGGCCTTCCTCCGACAATGTTTTTGGTGGCCCACTATGGTTTCTGACGTCTCTGCATTCGTCGCCGCATGCACGGTGTGTGCTCAGAATCCGCGGCAAGCTCCGGCCGGCCTCCTTCAACCACTCCCTGTTCCTCATCGCCCCTGGTCCCACATATCCCTGGACTTTGTCACTGGTCTCCCCCCATCTCATGGCAACACCACCATCCTTACGGTGGTGGATAGGTTTTCCAAAGCCGCCCATTTCATCCCCCTTCCCAAGTTACCCTAGCCAACGAGACGGCCCAACTCATGGTACAGAACGTCTTCCGAATCCATGGACTTCCGGTTGACATAGTCTCCGATTGTGGTCCTCAGTTCTGGGCCCAATTCTGGAAGGCATTCTGCATCCTTATTGGGTCATCGGCCAGCCTGTCCTCCGGGTTTCATGCTCAATGTAACAACCAGTCAGAGCATGCCAATCAGGACCTGGAGACGGCTCTTCGGTGCCTGGTCTTCGGCCAATCCCACCACCTGGAGCCAGCAACTCGTGTGGATGGAGGACGCACGGAACACCCTTCCCTGCTCGGCCACTGGTCTCTCGCCCTTTGAGTGCTCTGTGGGTTATCAGCCCCCGCTCTTCCCTGAGCAAGAGGAAGAGGTCAACATACCCTCGGCCCAGATGTTCGTCCGCCGCTGTCGGCGTATCTGGAAGAGAGCCACCGCTATTGTCTCGGGCAGAGGGTATAGCTGTCTACTCGGGATCTGCCCCTCCGGGTGGAGTCCCGCAAACTTTCCCCCGTTTTGTCAATCAATCAATCAATCAATCAATCAAATGTATTCATAAAGCCATTTTTACATCAGCAGATGTCACAAAGTGCTATACAGAAACCCAGCCTAAAACCCACAACAGCAAGCAATGCAGATGTAGAAGCACGGTGGCTAGGAAAAACTCCCTAGAAAGGCAGAAACCTAGGAAGAAACCTAGAGAGGAACCAGGCTCTGACGGGTGGCCAGTCCCCTTCTGCCTGTGCCGGGTGGAGATTATAACAGTACATGGCCATTAAGGCCAGATTTTTCTCTGAGATGTTCAAAAGTTAATAGATGACCAGCAGGGTCAAACAATAATCACAGTGGTTGTAGAGGTTGCAACAGGTCAGTACATCAGGAGTAAATGTCACTTGGCATTTCATAGCCAGGCATTTAGAGGTCGAAATAGCAGGTGCGGTAGAGAGAGAGTTGAAAAACAGCAGGTCTGGGACAAGGTAGCAAGTCCGGTGAACAGGTCAGGGATCCATAGGCAGAAGAGTTGAAACTGGAGCAGCAGCACGACCAGGTGGACTGGGGACAGCAAGGAGTCATCAGGCCAGGTAGTCCTGAGGCATGGTCCTAGGGCTCAGGTCCTCCGGGAGGAGAGCGAGAGAGGGAGAGAGAGGGAATTAGAGGGAGCATACTTAAATTCACACAGGAAACCGGATAAGACAGGAGAATAACACCAGATATAACAGACTGACCCCCGGCACATAGACTATTGCAGCATAGATACTGGAGACTGAGACAGGGGGTGTCGGGAGACACTGTGGCCCTATCCGACGATACCCCCGGACAGGGCCAACCAGGCAGGATATAACCCCACCCACTTTGCCAAAGCATAGCCCCCACACCACAAGGGGGATATCAACAGACCACCAACCTACTACCCTGAGACAAGGCTGAGTATAGCCCACAAAGATCTCCTCCACTGCATGAGCCCGAGGGGGCAACAAACCTCGGCCCTTTCCCTATCTTCTAAAATCCTTGGCCCCTCTGCTTCTTCTTCTGTTGACCCGCACCTTCTGTATCAATCCTATGTTTCATGTGTCCAAGATAAAACCTATGTCTCACTGTTGATGGATATGTTATTCAAAACACCCATAACAACAAGAAGGGAATGTTCCTACAATGGTCTCATTGTGTGACATTATGACATGATGGTTCTAATAACGTTCCCTGAACATACTTCAGCAATAAAATGTTGAAATCCCTGAGCGGTTTCCTTCCTCTCCGGCAACTGAGTTAGGAAGGACGCATGTATCTTTGTAGTGACCAAAGTGTAATTAATAATGCTCAAAGGGATATTCAATGTTTGCGTTTTTTATTTTGACCCATCTACCAATAGGTGCCCTTCTTTGCAAGCCATTGGAAAACCTTCCTGGTCTTTGTGGTTGAATCTGTTTGAAATTCATTGCTCAATTGAGGGACCTTACAGATAATTGTATTTCTCAAGAAATCAAGGGAAAATAAAAGTCAAAGCACGCCAATTTAACAGTATACAGTGGGGAGAACAAGTATTTGATACACTGCCGATTTTGCAGGTTTTCCTACTTACAAAGCATGTAGAGGTCTGTAATTTTTATCATAGGTACACTTCAACTGTGAGAGACGGAATCTTAAACAAAAATCCAGAAAATCACATTGTATGATTTTTAAGTAATTCATTTGCATTTTATTGCATGACATAAGTATTTGATACATCAGAAAAGCAGAACTTAATATTTGGTACAGAAACCTTTGTTTGTTTCCTGTAGGTCTTGACCAGGTTTGCACACACTGCAGCAGGGATTTTGGCCGACTCCTCCATACAGACCTTCTCCAGATCCTTCAGGTTTCGGGGCTGTCGCTGGGCAATACGGACTTTCAGCTCCCTCCAAAGATTTTCTATTGGGTTCAGGTCTGGAGACTGGCTAGGCCACTCCAGGACCTTGAGATGCTTCTTACGGAGCCACTCGTTAGTTGCCCTGGCTGTGTGTTTCGGGTCGTTGTCATGCTGCAAGACCCAGCCACGACCCATCTTCAATGCTCTTACTGAGGGAAGGAGGTTGTTGGCCAAGATCTCGCGATACATGGCCCCATCCATCCTCCCCTCAATACGGTGCAGTCGTCCTGTCCCCTTTGCAGAAAAGCATCCCCAAAGAATGATGTTTCCACCTCCATGCTTCACGGTTGGGATGGTGTTCTCGGGGTTGTACTCATCATTCTTCTTCCTCCAAACATGGCGAATGGAGTTTAGACCAAAAAGCTATATTTTTGTCTCATCAGACCACATGACCTTCTCCCATTCCTCCTCTGGATAATCCAGATGGTGATTGGCAAACTTCAGACGGGCCTGGACATGCGCTGGCTTGATCAGGGGGACCTTGCGTGTGCCGCAGGATTTTAATCCATGACGGCGTGGTGTGTTACTAATGGTTTTCTTTGAGACTGTGGTCCCAGCTCTCTTCAGGTCATTGACCAGGTCACGCCGTGTAGTTCTGGGCTGATCCCTCACCTTCCTCATGATCATTGATGCCCCACGAGGTGAGATCTTGCATGGAGCCCCAGACCGAGGGTGATTGACCGTCATCTTGAACTTCTTCCATTTTCTAATAATTGCGCCAACAGTTGTTGCCTTCTCACCAAGCTGCTTGCCTATTGTCCTGTAGCCCATCCCAGCCTTGTGCAGGTCTACAATTTTATCCCTGATGGCCTTACACAGCTCTCTGGTCTTGGCCATTGTGGAGAGGTTGGAGTCTGTTTGATTGAGTGTGTGCACAGGTGTCTTTTATACAGGTAACGAGTTCAAACAGGTGCAGTTAATACAGGTAATGAGTGGAGAACAGGAGGGCTTCTTAAAGAAAAACTAACAGGTCTGTGAGAGCCGGAATTCTTACTGGTTGGTAGGTGATCAAATACTTATGTCATGCAATAAAATGCAAATTATTTACTTAAAAATCATACAATGTGATTTTCTGGATTTTTGTTTTAGATTCCGTCTCTCACAGTTGGTAGGAAGATCTGCAAAATCGGCAGTGTATCAAATACTTTTTCTCCCCACTGTATGTACTACGTTCTATGGATGGTCTTAAGCTGCAGTAAGTTATGTCTGAGATTATATGAACATGACTGGGCATTCTAACATATCTGTATCCATTCATCAACATTAATAGAGTCTCCCAGGTCTTCCTCACATTTTTGTTTTACATGTTTTGTGTCATCGGGAAAAGCCACTATTAACCCTTGATACAGTTTAGAAATCAACTTTAGAGGTTTGTCAGACTGCCTTAGAATAGTTTCAATCGTTGAAGCTTCTTGCTTGTCCAGTGTTTGCTGCACAGAAATAATATGTTGTTTCTGCAGAAGTTCACCTCTGCGCTGTCACATACTGGTCTTCCCTGGCTGCCTGACCCTGTCACTATCTGATAATAATTTCAATAATTGAAATGACCATTTTTCCCAGATCCCAGACTGTAGCCTACCCATCAACTCGAGATGGAACTTTGTATCCATTCACTGATTTTTATAATATACTGCAAAATTCACCTGAGCTCCATAGACTGGTCTTCCCTGGCTGTCTGACCCTGCTAGGACACCTGTCACCATATGATCCTGCTAAGCATAGTGTTGTGTACTGACTGTGCACCATGACAGTGATGCCTGTAGAGCTTATACCGTGTCAGTGTGAAAAGTAGGGAATTAGCTAGGGAAACTGACAGATCAATAGTGTTACATTGCTATACTGACTAATAAAAACTCACATTATGCTGAAGAAACATCAGAATATATCGGTCTTAAATCGTTTGGACGCTGGTTTCATTGTTTGATTTAGGTGTAGCGTGATTGAGGCAAAAATTATAATTAAAGTTAGTTGGCTAGCTAGCTAACGTTAGCCAACTTTTGGCTAGCTCTAGCTAATGGCACATCATCAAATTTACTTCTGTTGAAATTAGACAAAACAAAGGCTTCAAAACATTTCCATACACACAACAGCTGTTAGATACTGATACCTGACAGATAGCTAGAGGCTAGCTAGAGCTGAACTGGCTGTGGTAGCTACTAGCTAGTATAACATGTCACTTACACTACTATCTCAGCATTGAGAATATAAATTACTTTTTTTCTTCTGTCAAACAGCAGTTTCCTAGCCAGCTAGATCAGTCAACTAAAGAGTAGCCAGTTTCTGCTCTGCTTGTTTTTACAACTCAGAGAAAAGGAGCAACACAGACACCAGCTGCCTCTGATCATCTCTCCCGTGCTGGTCCTATATGCCAGACTTTCAGAAGCTTTGCCTTCACACAGCCTGTCCGAACGCTCTGTGGTGTCCATGCGATCCTAAATCCAGCCATCTGAAACCGTAAAACAGCCTACCCGACCACTCTGAGGCGTCCACATGGTCCTAAAGCACACCGACGCCACGTTTTGTATCACAGTGCAATTATAAAACTTGGGGGGAACAAAAATGCAATTTCAGAATGTGGGTGGTCATGACCCCCCCGTCCGCGTCCCCAGTAAAAGTTGTGCCCCTGGTTGTCAGAGGAAGGTCCAGAGAATTGCCAAAGACTCCAGCCTCCCAGGCCATAGACTGTCCAATCTTCTATTGTCCGGCAAATAGTACCAGACCATCGGCTCTGGGACCAACAGGCTCTGAGACAGGTTCTACCCCCAAGCCATATGACTGCTAAATAGCCAGACTGCTAAATAGTCAATAAATGGTACCCGAACTGTCTGCACTGACCCTACGCACACTCACTAGACTATATATACCAGTGGAGGCTCTTCAGAGGATGAAAGGGAGGACCATCCTCCTCAGTGAATTTCATTCAAATTAAAATGGTAAAACATAAAAAAAGTTCTCCTTTTTAGATAAAACTATACTAAATATCATCACGTCACCATATAATTGATTAAAACACACTATTTTGCAAAGAAGGTCTACAGTATCCTCAACAGCACTCTGTAGGGTAGCACCATGGTGTAGCCGGAGGACAGCTAGCTTCCGTCCTCCTCTGGGTACATTGACTTCAATACAAAACCTAGAAGGCTCATGGTTCTCACCCCCTTCCATAGACTTACACAGTAATTATGACAACTTCCGGATTACGTCTTCCAGCCTATCAGAGCTCTTGCAGCATGAACTGACATGTTGTCCGACCAATCAAAGGATCAGAGAATGAATCTTGTACTGAAAGCATAAGATACAGCTAGCTAGCAATGCAGTGTATAAAATGTGGTGAGTAGTTGACTCAAAGAGAGAGAAAGACAAAAGTTGAACAGTTTTGAACAAATTCATGTCTTCCAAAATGAAGGAGAAGCAAGAGTGAAATAGAGAGAGAGAAATATTTCCTCATTTTTTTCACTTACTTAACTAGCAAATGCAGCTAGCTAGTTTAGCCTACTGAAACACCCTGCTTAAACAGAGGGATGCTATGTTAGCTAGCTGGCTATGACTTTCCAACACAACACTGGAACTCTTCCAAGTCAAGGTAAGCTTTTGGTATTACTAATTTATTGCCACCGTGGCCCGCCAGTGTAACTGCTTACAGACTGTACACTGTAACGTTACTGCATGATTGTAGCGGGTTTATTAAAGCGTTAGTTCTATTAGCTATGCTGACTATGACGTTACTTTAGCTAATATGGTGACAATGATGTAGGCTGTGTGTAGTGGTTTGGCTTGGAAAGGCTTTTTCGCTTGGTCACATACAGCTGATGTGTTGTGCATTGAAGTCCACAAGCAAAGGGAAGAGGTGAGAGGTGGAGAGTGCATAGACGCGAGAAGGAATGCTATGAAAGTGAACTGTGTTTACGTGTGATCAGGGGTGTATTCATTTTTTAAACGGAAGCAGACGGAACAAAATGGGAATAAACATACCTGAATTTGTCCAATAGAAACTCTCGTTTGCAACTGCTGGACTAATGATTACACCCTATACCAGCTAGATGCAGGCAAGGGTGTCACTGTCTGTCACCTCAAATTTGTCTCGCGACCTGTGTGCACCTACATTGTAAACCTTGATGGGTATAGGGAACATTTGAGTATCATGTAGTAGCCTAAACCTATCGCTGTTACATTGAACTGGGTGAATGGAATATGAATGAGAGTCATCCAATATGCTCTAATAGAAATAAGGCCATGCTCATGAAAATAAAAATCCTCCTCCCTCATCATAAACGGCACTGACCGCCACTGATATATGCAGTACCTTCAGAAAGTATTCACAGCCCTAGACTTTATCCACATTTTGTTGTGTTACAGCCTGCATTTTAAATTATTAAATTGAGACGTTGTGTCACTGGCCTACACACAATACCCATAATGTCAAAGTGGAATGATGTATTTAGACATTTTTACAAATTAATTAAAAATGAAAAGCTGAAATGTCTTGAGTCATTAAAGTATTCAACCCCTTTGTTATGGCAAGCCTAAATGAGTTCAGGAGTAGAAATGTGCTTAACAAGTCACACACTAAGTTGCATGGACTCACTCTGTGTGCAATAATAGTGTTTAACATGATTTTTGAACGACTATCTCATCTGTTACCCCACACATACAATTATCTGTAAGGTCCCTCAGTCGAGCAATGAATTTCAAACACAGATTCAATGCCTCGCAAAGAAGGGCACCTATTGGTTGATGGGTATAAAAACAGCAGACATTGCATATCCCTTTGAGAATGTTATTAATTACAATTTGGATGTTACAAAGATACAGGTGTCCTTCCTAACTCAGTTGCCGGAGAGGAAGGAAACCGCTCAGGGATTTCACCAGCTTTTGGTTTTAGATCTGTTGTAGACCATTTTAAGAATATTTGTCTTGAATTTAACCTAATTCAACAGAATGCAAAACCCACACAGATTAATGTTACTTATTCAGAGTTTTCAGCAAGTGGCCTGGACCAGGATGCATTTAAAGGACAGAACACAGTGTGTACTTCCTGATGCCATTAAATAAGGTTTTCTGGACATAACAAAGGGTGTCCCACAAGGATCAATTATTGTTCCAGTTTCTTTTCACTATTTACACTAACAATATTGGTTTATCTGTAAAAAATTGATATAAAAATACTCTCACCTGTAGTTTTACAAGTACATTACATTTAAAAGGATTTAGACTATAGATGAGGTAGTAGATTGAAAGGATTTAGATAATAGATTATGTTTGTTATTAAAGTTTTAGAACATAATTTCCTGTGTGCTATATTTTCTCTGTCATGTCTGGTTGGAGATACAGTAGACACTTCGTACTAGAGGGCATACCACCCCGCAGATGGTAACACAGCTCTACTTGGCTGGGATCAGGGCCGGATTACCGAACTGAAAATGTGCTTTAAAATTGCAAATTGTGGATTTTAGTTAATGGAATTACAAGGCAAAAGGCAATGTTTCTTAAACTTACAGAAGGCAAATCACTTTTCCAAAACTAAATATAAGTGTTAATATTAGTTGGCAGGGGTCTTTACTTTAACAATATTGTGTTTTGATGTACTGTATTTCTAATAACTTTTAAGACTTTTTCTGATAGATGTTTTCTAAGACCCCTTTTCCAGTTGTTTGACCACGAATCAAATACATTACTTACACCTAATTTCTAAAATGGAAAATGGTTGAAAAATGTATCTATGCCTTCTTTTACCAAAAATATAGACTCTTAGCTTTCACTTGACACCCAATTTTATATGCTCCTATGTTAGTGCTCATGGGTCCTTTTACATGGAAATGACCGTATGTAAAATATTCAGATGTGTGTATCCGCATCCATGTGTGTCTCCCCTCTGTCAGTGTGACACTGGGGCTTCTGTGACACATCTGCTCTCTACCCTCACTCTCTCCCCCCATGCCCCCCTCGCAACCCCCTCCCGCCTTCAACCCATCCTCCTCATATGTCATCCCACACGCTGGCGTTGCCCATCCAAGCTGCTGGAGGCGTTATCCAATTTTTCTGCCGCTCTACAGGGTCGAACTCATGCCTGCCGCTGTGAGGCATCCCTCTCCTCTTCTCGTGCCGCCCCATGCCCATCACACCCGTCACACCCTGTCACGCGGCTCTGAGCAGGGCCCATTTGTGCCAGCAGGCTTCCGTGGCACCTGATGGCAGTGCCCACCTGCCACCCAGCCCTGCCCAATCTGCCTCTCTGTGCCACCCGCCGCCAGCTGGCCTGCCAGCCTGCCCATGCCATTGATGGATAGGCAACCGTGGTCCACACACTCATTCACAGCCAGAGCTGGCGGGTGTGTCTGTGCGTGCATCTGTGCGTGCATCTGTGCATTTGGTAAGGCAGAAAGAGCAACAGGATATCAGTGATTCTTGAGTTTGTTCATGTCTGTGTATGTGTGCATGTGCATGTATGCCTTGGAAGACAACCAAACCGTTGCTTCAAATCAGATGCAGCACGTGTCAGGTCAGACCAAGTGGCAGATGGAAAGCCATGAAAATGGTTACTGACGTACAGTACACCCATCCACCCTGGGACCACTTAAAATGACTCTGCCCTCCTGTATGCATACTGCATACCTGATAAGACAAACACATAGCACAAATGACCCCAAAATCTCTATCCACACACATACACAGGGTTTCAAACGATTTTTGTGAATATAAGCCTAGGAGGCCTGAACTATAGTGTTCCACCTCTGTTCTGTTTCTTTGTTCATCTTCAGAGCGTTGAGTCTCAGTCTAGACTCAAAACCATTGCAGGGGTGACTTAAGGGCAACATTCCAGATGAGGCATTATGCACAGAGAGTGGGAGAGTTGGAGAGGGGAAGAGGATTTCTTGAATATGGTTGAAAAATGTTAGCCATTTTAGCAATGGCTAGCTAGTTTGCTAACTATTCTAGCAAACTAACTGGCTGAATAAGTTGACGACGGACTCGCTCAAGCTGTCGGGACTAACCCACAACGTTAGACACGGACACGAACGATCTGCTTGCGTGTTGATACACTGGTGGTTTGTTGTGGCCGAGTATTGGCGCTAAACCGTGTTGTTGGAGTCCGGCATGCTAGCTGGCTGTGGCGTCTTATGACTAAGTGCCTGGACGTTTTTCATGGAATAATACTGCACCTAGTTAGCTAGCTGAATAAACTAAGTTAGTCTATTCCTAGAAAACATTGAACCGCTGTAGTTTACAACAATTATAGTTTCTGAGGTGGAAGTTGGGAGAGTTATATTTGGGAGTTGTGGTGAGGGAGGCCCCGCTCTCTCCTTTCCCAGATGTTTAGTTCATTTCATTCCGATCTCCTCTGCATTATTGTAGCCATCTGCTGCAGCCTGTCAACTATGCCTCTGCCTATCCCTGTTCTCTCCTCTCCGCACAGGCTACACAAACGCCTCACACCGCGTGGCTGCTGCCTCTCTAACCTGGTGGTCCCTGCACGCACCACCCACATGGAGTTCCAGGTCTCAGGCAGCCTCTGGAACTGCCGTTCTGCTGCCAACAAGGCAGAGTTCATCTCAGCCTATGCTACCCTCCAGTCCCTCGACTTCTTGGCGCTGACGGAAACATGGATTACCACTGAAAACACTGCTACTCCTACTGCTCTCTCCTCGTCTGACCATGTGTTCTCGCATACCCGAGAGCATCTGGTCAGCGGGGTGGTGGCACAGGAATCCTCATCTCTCCCAAGTGGACATTCTAAATTTTTCCCCTGACCCATCTGTCTATCTACTCATTTGAATTCCATGCTGTCACAGTCACTAGCCCATTTAAGCTTAATATCCTTGTCATCTATCGCCCTCCAGGTTCCCTTGGAGAGTTCATCAATGAGCTTGACGCCTTGATAAGTTCCTTTCCTGAGGATGGCTCACCCCTCACAGTTCTGGGGGATTTCAACCTCCCTATGTCTACATTTGACTCATTTCTCTCTGCCTCCTTCTTTCCACTCCTCTCCTCTTTTGACCTCACCCTCTCACCGCCCCCCCCCTACTCACAAGGCAGGCAATACGCTTGACCTCATCTTTACTAGATGCTGTTCGTCTACTAATCTCACTGCAACTCCCCTCCATGTCTCCGACCACTACTTTGTATCCTTTTCTCTCTCGCTCTCCTCCAACACTACTCACTCTGCCCCTACACAGATGGTAATGCGCCGTCGCAACCTTCACTCTCTCTCTCCCGCTACTCTCTCCTCTTCCATCCTATCATCTCTTCCCTCTGCTCAATCCTTCTCCCTCCAATCTCCTGATTCTGCCTCCTCAACCCTCCTCTCCTCCCTTTCTGCATCCTTTGACTCTCTATGTCCCCTATCCTCCCGGCCGGCTCGGTCCTCCCCTCCAGCTCCGTGGCTTGATGACTCATTGCGAGCTCACAGAACAGAGCTCCGGGCAGCTGAGCGGAAATGGAAGAAAACTAGACTCCCTGCGGACCTGGCATCTTTTCACTCCCTCCTCTCTACATTTTCTTCATCTGTTTCTGCTGCTAAGGCCACTTTCTACCACTCTAAATTCCAAGCATCTGCCTCTAACCCTAGGAAGCTCTTTGCCACATTCTACTCCCTACTGAATCCTCCTCCCCCCCCCCCTCCTCCCTCTCTGTGGATGACTTTGTCAACCATTTTGAAAAGAAGGTTGACGACATCTGATCCTCGTTTGTTAAGTCAAATGACACTGCTGGTCCTGCTCACACTGCCCTACCCTATGCTTTGACTTCTTTCTCCCCTCTCTCTCCAGATAAAATCTTGCGACTTGTGACGGCAGGCCGCCCAACAACCTGCCCGCTTGACCCTATCCCCTCCTCTCTTCTCCAGACCATCTCCGGTGACCTTCTCCCTTACCTCACCTCGCTGATCAACTCATCCTTGACCGCTGGCTATGTCCCTTCCGTCTTCAAGAGAGCGAGAGTTGCACCCCTTCTCAAAAAACCAACACTCGATCCATCTGATGTCATAAACTACAGACGAGTATCCCTTCTTTCTTTTCTCTCCAAAACTATTGAGCGTGCCGTCTTTAGCCAACTCTCTTGCTATCTCTCTCAGAATGACCTTCTTGATCCAAACCAGTCAGGTTTCAAGACTGGTCATTCAACTGAGACTGCTCTTCTCTGTGTCACGGAGGCTCTCCGCACTGCTAAAGCTAACTCTCTCTCCTCTGCTCTTGTCCTTCTAGACCTGTCTGCTGCCTTTGATACTGTGAACCATCAGATCCTCCTCTCCACCCTCTCCGAGCTGGGCATCTCTGGCGCGGCTCACTCTTGGATTGCGTCCTACCTGACCGGTCGCTCCTACCAAGTGGCGTGGCGAGAAGCTGTCTCCGCACCACGTGCTCTCACCACTGGTGTCCCCCAGGGCTCAGTTCTAGGCCCTCTCCTATTCTCCCTATACACCAAGTCACTTGGCTCTGTCATATCCTCACATGGCCTCTCCTATCATTGCTACGCTGACGACACACAACTAATCTTCTAATTTCCCCCTTCTGATAACCAGGTGGCGAATCGCATCTCTGCATGTCTGGCAGACATATCAGTATGGATGACGGATCACCACCTCAAGCTGAACCTTGGCAAGACGGAGCTGCTCTTCCTCCCGGGGAAGGACTGCCTGTTCCATGATCTCGCCATCACGGTTGACAACTCCGTTGTGTCCTCCTCCCAGAGTGCGAAGAGCCTTGGCGTGACCCTGGACAACACCCTGTCGTTCTCCGCTAACATCAAGGCAGTGACCCGATCCTGTAGGTTCATGCTCTACAACATTCGGAGAGTACGACCCTGCCTTACACAGGAAGCGGCACAGGTCCTAATCCAGGCACTTGTCATCTCCCGTCTGGATTACTGCAACTCGCTGTTGGCTGGGCTCCCTGCCTGTGCCATTAAACCCCTACAACTCATCCAGAATGCCGCAGCCCGTCTGGTGTTCAACCTTCCCAAGTTCTCTCACGTCACCCCGCTCCTCCGCACACTCCACTGGCTTCCAGTTGAAGCTCGCATCTGCTACAAGACCATGGTGCTTGCCTACGGAGCTGTGAGGGGAACGGCACCTCCGTACCTTCAGGCTCTGATCAGTCCCTACACCCAAACGAGGGCATTGCGTTCATCCACCTCTGGCCTGCTGGCTCCCCTACCTCTGCGGAAGCATAGTTCCCGCTCAGCCCAGTCAAAACTGTTCGCTGCTCTGGCACCCCAATGGTGGAACAAGCTCCCTCACGACACCAGGACAGCGGAGTCACTCACCACCTTCCGGAGACATTTGAAACCCCACCTCTTTAAGGAATACCTGCGATAGGATAAAGTAATCCTTCTACCCCCCCTTTACCCCAACCCAAACCCCAACCCCAAAACAAAAAAACATTGTAAAGTGGTGACCCCACTGGCTATAAGGTGAATGCACCTATTTGTAAGTCGCTATGGATAAGAGCGTCTGCTAAATGACGTAAATGTAAATGTAAATGTAAATGTAATAAGCTTTACTGCCATACATATTCTCCTTGCTTACAAGTATTCAAACCTTTCTATGGTGTTTTTTTTACTGTTTTGCTGCATTTAAGACAATGTTCTGAATTGGCTAGCTGCTAATATGGTTGGATAGAAAATTTAATTATATCCAGAATTGTCTAACTGAAACTGTAAATTAAACAGGAACAATTTCATGTGGCAATTTTACTGGTGTGGCCAAGTCCCCCAAAACTTGAATTCTACTCTAACTCATTCACATTGCAGCATCTTGAGTGCGATACAGTAATTCCATTCGCCCTCCACTACACAAAATACCCCAACCTCTTGGGTTACACATGCACTTCCTGCCAAGGATCCAAAAATAAAATCTGTCTAAGGAGCAGTGCTTATGTACAAGACAGGGGTCAAACAAAAAATGCCAATAGGGACCAGTACGTAACATGCATGTGTAGTCAGTCATCCACTTCATGAGAAACTGGACTGACTGTGGGAAAAACACACTAGCTTCATTCTTAGCCCAGGGTCGTGTTCATTTTGCACCATACGGAAGAAAGCGGATATAAACGAGAATGGACCACCTGCAATTGTCCAATAAAAAATTCACATTTTAGTTTTCAGTTGCAAAATGTTTTAAAACGCTTTCTGTTCGTGCCCCTAATGAACGTGCCCCTGAGACTATAGGAAAGAAAAGCTGGGGCGCTGCTGACTCCTACCGCAGATCATTGCTTTGCTTCGAATGGAATTATAACCCATTACCATGCAGGACTAGTGTCTTGTCCAGGGTGTGTACTTGTACATCAAGCTGCCTCACGCTACAGAAACAGGAGAAAGGCTCCTGCATGCCCTATGGGCCGTTCTGACTCGGACAAGGCTTACTTGTCCAAGGCATACTGATCATGCACAGACAGTAACTTTTCTACAAATCCCATACATGAAGACAGCATATTGACATCGAAGTCATCCAAAGTGTTCACTCCACACACACACACACACACACACACACACACACACACAAAAGGGTTCTTCACAGGGTTCTCCTATGGGGACAGACAAAGAACCCTTTAAGGTTGCACCTTTTTTGCTAAGAGTGTACGTGAGCAGAAGGACAGAAATGAGAATGGAACAGAAGAAAATGCCATTTCATCGTCACTGGCACAGCAGATCTGCTCCACACACCTCATATTGAATAATTGCTGTGACGACAATATCCCCAACCCTGCAGCAGACACACACACACACACACACACACATCAGATCACATCTTTCAAAAAACACTGGGGGTTTGGCTGCCACACACCTCTGTGCCTTGCGAAAGTATTCATTTGTTTGTATCATTTGATTTACACAACATGCCTACCACTTTGAAGTTGCAAAATATTTTTTGTGAAAACAGAAAACTTGAGCGTGCATAACTATTCACCCCCCCAAAGTCAATACTTTGTAGAGCCACCTTTTGCAGCAATTACAGCTGCAAGTCTCTTGAGGTATGTCTCTATAAGCTTGGCACATCTAGCCACTGGGAATTTTGCCCATTCTTCAAGGCAAAACTGCCACAGCTCCTTCAAGTTGGATGGGTTCCGCTGGTGTACAGCAATCTTTAAGTCATACCACAGATTCTCAATTGGATTGAGGTCTGGGCTTTGACTAGGCCATTCCAAGACATTTAAATGTTTCCCCTTAAACCACTCAAGTGTTGCTTTAGAAGTATGCTTAGGGTCATTGTCCTGCTGGAAGGTGAACCTCCGTCCCAGTCTCAAATCTCTGGAAAACTGAAACAGGTTTCCCTCAAGAATTTCCCTGTATTTAGCGGCATCCATCATTCCTTCAATTCTGACCAGTTTCCCAGTCCCTGCCGATGAAAAACATCCCCACAGCATGATGCTGCCACCACCATGCTTCAATGTGGGGATGGTGTTCACGGGGTGATGAGAGGTGTTGGGTTTGTGCCAGACATAGCGTTTTCCTTGATGGCCAAAAAGCTCAATTTTAGTCCCATCTGACCAGAGTACCTTCCATATGTTTGGGGAGTCTCCCACATGCCTTTTGGCTAACACCAAACGTGTTTGCTTATTTTTTTCTTCAAGCAATGGCTTTTTTCTGACCACTCTTCTGTAAAGCCCAGCTCTCTGGAGTGTATGGCTTAAAGTGGTCCTATGGAGAGATACTCCAATCTCCGCTGTGGAGCTTTGCAGCTCCTTCAGGGTTATCTTTGGTCTCTTTGTTGCCTCTCTGATTAATGCCCTCCTTGCCTGGTCCGTGAGTTTTGGTGGGCGGCCCTCTCTTGGCAGGTTTGTTGTGGTGCCATATTCTTTCAATTTTTTAGTAATGGATTTAATGGTGCTCCGTGGGATGTTCAAAGTTTCTGATATTTTTTTATAACCCAACCCTTATCTGTACTTCTCCACAACTTTGTCCCTGACCTGTTTAGAGATCTCCTTGGTCTTCATGGTGCTGCTTGCTTGGTGGTACCCCTTGCTTAGTGGTGTTGCAGACTCTGGGGCCTTTCAGAACAGGTGTATATATACTGAGATCATGTGACACTTAGATTGTACACAGGTGGACTTTATTTAACAAATTATGTGACTTCTGAAGGTAATTGGTTGCACCAGATCTTCTTTAGGGGCTTCATAGCAAAGGGGCTGAATACATATGCACGCACCACTTTCAACGTTATTTATTTTGTAGAATTATTTGAAACAAGTTATTTTTTTCATTTCACTTCACCAATTTGGACTATTTTGTCCATTACATGAAATTCAAATAAAAATCTATTTAAATTAGAGGTTGTAATGCAACAAAATAGGAAAAATGCCAAGGGGGATGAATACTTTTGCAAGGCACTGTATCTGCCATCTCAGCCCATTATTTCAGTAAAACCCATTCTCTTGGCTATGAGTGGATTCCTTGCGGCAATAAGCTTCAATTAGCTGTGTCCTGATATAGCCCCAAATAACACCATGTCCTCTTTCCTTGTCCCCTTTCCTTGTGTCCTTAAATTCATGAACATTGATAGGTGATCTATGAACGTTTGAACATCCTGAAGAAAAATCTGGCCTTAATGGCCATGTATTGTTATAATCTCCACCCGGCACAGCCAGAAGGGGACTGGCCACCCCTCAGACCCTGGTTCCTCTCTAGGTTTCTTCCTAGGTTTCTGCCTTTCTTGGGAGTTTTCCTAGCCACTGTGCTTCTACATTTGCATTGCTTGCTGTTTGGGGTTTTAGGCTGGGTCTCTGTATAGCACTTTGTGACATCTGCTGATGTAAAAAGGGCTTTATAAACACATTTGATTGATTGGAAGAGACAGAAAGGTTGCCAACATATACAGCCTACTTACACCTATACTGTATCAAGACCTTTCAGATCGGTGATCAAGAATTTAGGAAAGACTGTTAGGATAGTTGAAGAGTTTGGGCAAATATATGAAAATGGAGGCTATCTAAGAATACATGTAGGGGCTTATTGTTTTAAGCTTACTGTTTTAATCAGAGCAATTATTCACCGTTAATTAATCCTTTCATTCAATTAATGAGGGTTTGAATGACTTGTTTAGCCGAGGATACAGTATTAGAGCCATAGGCTCGGGAAAAACTTGCTCCATTGAGTGATAGCATCGCCTAGCAGTGCCATCCTTCTTGAAGCTACTTTTTTCCAGGAAATTAAGGGACTTTTCGCTTGGTGGTAGGAAATGTGAGAGCAAATCCCATCATAGAATTGTTCTAGTACAGGGCATTTCTCTTTCTCTCTCTTTATCTCCCCCCTCCCTGGTTCGGCATGACAACCCCTTGCTAGGCAGTTGCAGTTAATGGCACTGGTATGTGCAACGTTACTGATTACCGAGCATAGGCGCACAGGCCATCTGTCCAGGACTATAGGAGAGAGTCATTAGCTGTTACATCAGACAGTTGAAGGACAGAGGGTGAAACCCATCGACACAGTCTGGAGACCTCTGGGCCTCATTAACGTACACAAGATGTTAATATAACCAAACCAAAACATACTTCTGAGACCTAAATGACCTTTACTCACTGAAGCCCCTCAAATACCATTTTTACACTGTAACATGTATGTTTCTGTGTTTCTGTGTGTGTGTGTGTGTGTGTGTGTGTGTGTGTGTGTGTGTGTGTGTGTGTGTGTGTGTGTGTGTGTGTGTGTGTGTGTGTGTGTGTGTGTGTGTGTGTGTGTGTGTGTGTGTGTGTGTGTGTGTGTGTGTGTGTGTGTGTGTGTGTGTGTGTGTGTGTGTGTGTGTGTGTGTGTGTGCGCGTGTGCACACGTTTGATCATAATTATATATAAAAGATCTGTCAGCTGTATTTTGCAGAGGGGGCAAACTGACTGGACTAGTCAAAGAGTACCCCCCTTTCCCCCTATTCTCCGTAGCAAGTGGTTCCTTACAACGTGCACCATGGATCAAAGATACTGTATGCTCGGCAGGACGATAGATACTCTAGTGCGTGCAGACAGTATCGTCAGTGGAAGAGGAGAGCGAGTGTTGAGTGACACACACAGCATTTGATTTCATTTGAGCTGCCGGTGATGGGCATGATTTGCTGGAGGTATATTTGTAAGTGAATTTGATCAAGCTTTGTAGCCCATTGATTCTTTCTTGATTAATAAATAAAACCAACATGTTTTGTTGTTCCTCTGTAATACTAGCCACCTAGAAATGTTATGAAGTTGGCTTTAGCCAGCTAGACAGGGTCCAAATCAACCTCATAACTAGCTACCAAACCATTTCAGGCTATCAATCAAGTTATAGTAGCTTGTCTGACTATCTTAGCTGGCATGCCTGCTGGCAAGGTTTCTAGACTTTAGAAAAGCAAGGAATTACTAAATGTATTGTATAAGACAATCTTTTAACCAGATTTTAGCAAAGATGCAGAAAAGCATATTTAGTTTCTTTAAAAAAAGAACCACAAGACAGAAGGATAGAGATGGCTCAAGAGGTATGCTAAGATATGCATAAAAATGACCTTATGATAGTATCATGATATTCGTCTATTAATTGTGATGCCATGATACAATATGTGCCTGTATTGATGATGTGTGTTATGATCCCATGTACTGTGTTGTAATTTGAATGTAATATCCTAGGCATGTTAGTGCAGTATATTGAGATATGTGATTTACAACAGTCAGAATGACACCCTCATTCAAATTAAACTGAACACGCAAAGAGGTATGCTTGGATAACCTATGCAGAAAAATAGACATATTTTTGACGTAGAATTAGGCATAATGATAATGGCTCTAAATTGCAGGAAAAAGCTGTTTCAGGTGAATGAAAAATGCACAATTCTCCAACTTCATAGGTCATAAAAACGAGACAAAATAAAAAGCTTCCTGATTTAGCCTACTTGTCTCTAATTTACCAGTGTCAAATATAGGGATATGGATTTGTACGTACAGTAACAAAAGCGTAGCATATTATGTAACGAATGTTCCCTCTAAACTGCGAGTGTGCGCGGCCGCGCAGCTCCTGGAGTAGTCCCATGCAGAAGTTTGTGACTGCTCAGCTTGTCCAGGCATTAAGCAGCCAGGCATCCGACCCAAAATAGTCCAAGGAAGTATTGAGGGAGGCAGCCTCACAAGGGAGGAACAGGCGGTACGTGAGGTGCAAGGCTGTTTTGCGTGTGTGTGAGTGAGTGCGTGCATGTCTATGCATACAGTGAGGGAAAAAAGTATTTGATCCCCTGCTGATTTTGTACGATTGCCCACTGACAAAGAAATGATCAGTCTATAATTTTAATGGTAGGTTTATTTGAACAGTGAGAGACAGAATAACAACAAAAAAATCCAGAAAAACGCATGTCAAAAATGTTATAAATTGATTTGCATTTTAATGAAGGAAAATCAGCAGGGGATCAAATACTTATTTCCCTCACTGTATCTACATACACCTCTTAACACATGTAGATCCTTGTTTCAAACTAGGTTCCTTAGTTATTATTGTTCTAGATAAAATATCCACACGTTTGTATGATACTGTATGTGTATGGAATTGAAGGGGGGGGGGGGCAGTGTACAGTAGTGGATCCCCAGGCGCTAGCCTGCTAGCAGGGTTGGCACTGCTCTCCCAGTCCCAGCTCCACAGCGTTCCCCCAGGACATAGTACGGCGGGCTGCAGAGTGAACCCACGGCCTCTCCGACACACTCTCTTCCCCACTGCAACAACTAGTGATGAATTACAACCCCTGGCCCTGTTCTTTTTCACACCTCACCAACCAAGGCTCCTACCTCAGGCTGGAAAGAGAGGAGTATGGGAAGAGGGGAGGAGGGGAGGAGAACGAGACGGGACAAGGGAAGAGTTAAGACCACAAAACACCAGTACATGTACACAATAAATACTTCAACGGTAATACTCAATCAAATGAACTAAAACCATTCAATTGTCAGAGACATTTGTAACAGCTATACAAGATTTAACATCTGTGACAGAAATGACAAAAGGTATTGTTTAATTGTGAGTAAAATACCAGTTGTCATATTGTGGTTTGATAAGTGGGCATGCTTGTGGTCTCTCATCTGAGCAGTTGTTCCACCAATTTGGTGCCTTTAGAGAAGTGTAACTTGGTCCAAATAAAACGTTTGATTTCACCTAATTTTAACATTCTGTTTTAAAAAGCACGTTCAACTTCATAAAGTATGAAAATAAATGTATGCACTCACTAACTGTATGTCGCTCTGGATAAGAGTGTCTGCTAAAATGACTTAAAATGTAAAATAAAAACAGGTTTTCCCATGTCAAGAGGTTAATTAAAATTAAAATGGCTATGCCTATTAAGTGCCAAATAAAGTAACAGGGTTGACCGTAACAGGGTTGACGATTTCTTCTTAAATTAGCCATAAATCCCTTGTGACAGGGGGAATGGAAGGTTGTCGTGTGCAACAGGGAGTGGCAATTGATGCAAGCTTCACCACCCAAAAATTGTTAAAACATTTCTAGCCTGTCTATCTATAACTGACCCGCTCAGTTTTTCACCACAAAACACCAGTAAATGGCCCAAAAGAGTAGAACTAGCTCACCTGCTTTTACTCTATGATTTGACTATTAGATGTTCAATGTTATTTGGCAAAAAATTATTTTAAAAGGAATAGTTTCACCATATTGAAACGAGAGTTCGGTTCACATAACAGGGTTTACTTTAAAATGAGGGACAGATGTAAATTAATCACTAATCACTTGTCAAAGCAACAAAATAATTAGGGCTTTACAATGATGGTGAAACTCGGAGAACGTTTTGGGATTAAGTGGGTTAACAGAGGGACGTCAAAATGCTGAATTTTAGCACGGTTATTCATATTAAAAATCAGATTTATTGAGTTCTCCATGTAGTCTATATTAAAGGGCACTTCATTTTATATAACAGGCTTTTTAAATGCAATATTGGTGAGAAATGTCTTCTTAAAATATCAAAGGGACGCAAAAGGCACTAATTTCGTGGAACGACCCTTCTATGGTGAAGTCATTTAAAAACAATGCTGACACACGACCAAAGCATTCCAGGCTGGCACAGCCGAGTCTGTGTCAATGGCTGTACGCCTCGCCACTGCCAGAGTGCAAACACACACACAGTGATACAGAACAAGTAGAGAATACATTGTTATCAATAAAATAAATACTTATTCCAAAGAATCTTCAAAATAATAATGCAGTGTACTTCTGAAACCGTAGAGGACAATTGAGGACAAACTTTATAATTCTCTCCATGTAACATGAACTGGATGAAAGTGCTGCTAGGGAGGGCAAGTTAGCGACTGTATCACCGTGGGGGGTAACATTAACATACCAGCCAGTCAACAGACTTTGTCTTTCAGTTCATTAAGGTTTTAGGAACTGGCTTTGACTGATAGAGTGAAGTCTGAACTACAGAACACTGCCAATAGCATGATGGAACATATCCCTTCATGGAGAGTTCACTGCTAGCTTCCAGGCAAGGAAACAGCAGGTGTGTATGTGTGTGCGTGCGTGATTGCGTGTGTGTGCGTGCGTGCGTGCGTGTGTGTGCGTGTGTGTGCACGCACGCTTTCACGTTCCGTGTGTGTGTGATCAGAGGCTTCATGTGTGTGTTTGTTTTTTCCAGGGGTGGAGGGGACATAGCAACGCACCCACATGCTCTTGTTTCAGCCACATGTCAACTGGGCCGTAAAACAAAGCCAAGATAGGGCAATCACACCACAGACACGTACACACAAACACACATTCTGCAGCGTGGGCAGCCATTCAAACAGTGCTTGGAAACAGTAACCTATGGCAACCCTCACAAAAGAAGGGGAAAGTATTCAGTCAATCATTCTCCCCCCACCCTCCTCTCCTCCACTTCCCTTCTAAATTGCACCACTGCCCCTCTTCAGGGTTCAAATGCAAAAGAGGGGACTTGCTGAAACACAGAGGGTGGTGAGATTGGACATAAAACAGGGGCTGGAGCACAACCCCCCCCGCCCCCTCCGATCCATCGCATTTGTAGCTGACAGTCACTGCTTCTTTCTCCCCCAAACACGAACACAATACACACATACATAAATCCTCAAAGGCACAGACACATACTCTCTCAAACTGTGAGGTGAAGCTTTTGCACTGGTTTTAACATTTAACATGCACACACACTCACATACACACAGACACACACACACGTGAAGTGGCATACCCATGCGTCATGGTAAGTGCTCTCTCACAACACATAAGACAGTTACATACACACTGAGTCTCTCTTCTCTTCTCTCTCACACACTCTCTCTCGGTCCGTCTCTCTTACCGTGATGGTGGTTGTGCTGAGGGTCGTGGTTCTCCATGAGGGGGTCACGTTCCCGGTCGCCAGCCCCCAGCTCGGCCAGTCTGCTGCTGTTGGCCGTCAGCTCCGATCGCAGGTTGGTCACCTCCTGGCTGGCCGACTGGATGGCCACGTCGATCCTCTGAGCCAGCTGCTTGTTGTCATCCATCATTTTCAGGATTTTGGCCTGTGGAGGGAATCCAAACAGGAGGGTGTCATGCTGGTGTCAAGTTGACCATGTCCAGGAACAAACTGAAACTGTCACGTGTTAGTTTTTATTCCTCCGTTTTTATACTCCTTTCTTAAGAGAAAACAGCAAGTAAAATCCGTCCTCAGCAGTGTGTCCTTTTCCTCAAAGTAGCATCTGGCTCAGGGGAAATGTGGTGTGTAACTGTTATCCAATGTGGTGCATGTGTGAGTGTAACTGTTTGTGTGTGACTGTGTGTGAGTGAGAGAGAGTTCTGTAACAGAATGAGAGAGAGAGAGAGAGTAATAGAGAGGGGGGGTCTGTGTGAGAGAGTGCAAGCTTCTCCCTCTGTGAAATGTCCTCCCTGCAGCTGACTGCTGAAAGGACACCTTTTTAAATGGACTGTACCAAGTCCAGGGAAACCACAGGGGGAGAGATAAATAGTGCTGCTGTACAATAGGAGTAAAATGCAGCGGAGTTGCTCAACTATTTTCAGTACTTTTCCCTTGTGAGATTTAGCAAGGTTTTGTTGTCGTTGACAACAATAAGGAAAAACATGCAGAACCCAAATATGTTGGTGAGAGAATCTCTCTCTCTCTCTCTCTCTCTCTCTCTCTCTCTCTCTCTCTCTCTCTCTCTCTCTCTCTCTCTCTCTCTCTCTCTCTCTCTCTCTCTCTCTCTCTCTCTCTCTCTCTCTCTCTCTCTCTCTCTCTCTCTCTCTCTCTCTCTCTCTCATAGTGGATGGACTCGCACTGCAGGAAGGAAAACATTTCTTGAAGAAGAAAAAACAACATTTGTAGGGGGACAACAACGTTGCTTAGTCACCATTTCCCAAATGAAAATGTGTGGGCTTTCTCCTCCGGTGTGGCTTGCAGCTGGCTATTGTCCTGCAGTGTTAATGTGTCCGTGTCATGGTCTTCTGAATCTCATGTGTTAGTGGCTGAGTGAGCAAGAATAGAAGCTTAAGTTTTCACTATAGTGAATGTGGTAAATAAAAATGTATTGTGTAGAGCTGACATCATTCTTTATTCTAATTAAATAATAATTTCAACAATAAAGTTACATACGATATTGACCTACATGGCAGTGAAGCATGAGAGAGGCATGTCTGTTCAACACAATAAATGTATATCTGAAAGTTCCATGACAATGTTGACCTGGACAAGCCTCTGCTCTCTCCCTTTCTCTATCCCATCTACCCCTCTCTTCCCCTCACCCCATCTTTACATTCTACCCCTCCTGTCTTCGGTTCATCTAAGCGAGGGATAAAATACAAAAAATACAGGAAACAGACACAATGACTAACACCTGCTTTGAGATCTGAGGGTAATCCATGATACTGAAAAGAACATAGAATAATACTTTTTCCCTTCCTATGGAGCAGAGTTCATATATACATCATACATTTGTTTGACATATCTGCAGAAAATGTACCATAGGATGCTGTGTTTAACAGATTGCTTCAAATATTACATTAAAGTCAAATTGATTGACTTTCAAATGTCAACGTTTCACATTTTTCTAAAGCATTTTGAAACACAAGCAGACAGATAGAAAGTGGTTCAATTTCAAGTGTTTAAAAGTGTTGTATTTTGAAAGATGTTTCATGACCCAGCTTGACTGGCAGGTTAAAGCTGTCAGGCAGGCTTTGCAATGAAAATCTCCAGCAGATACAGTGACAAAGTGGTTTCCTGTATACAGTACACACACAACACACACACATGGGCGCACAAACATACACACACACACAAACACACCTTAACACCCAGTCTAACACACATGATTGTGTGTTTTCAAATGGTTCAAGGTCATGGTCAGTTGAAGTGGTTTCCTTCTCTTTTCGTCAACGCTCAATTTCCACTGTCTGAGTAGTACTACAGTGTGAGTGAGAGTGAGAGAGAGAGAGAGAGAGAGAGAGAGAGAGAGAGAGAGAGAGAGAGAGAGAGAGAAGAGAGAGAGAGAGAGAGAGAGAGAGAGAGAGAGAGAGAGAGAGAGAGAGAGAGAGAAAGTTTAAATGCCACCCTCCCTCATAGGGGCTCCCCCACCCTCCCCCACTGCAGTGTCACAGTACCACAGCAAGATGACTCCTCACCGATAACACAACACTGATCACAGTGGTTGCGTCCCAATTCTCTATATAATTTTCCCCATGTTTGCACTTGCACACTCCCCATCATTAATTTAAAAGCATCCAAGCTAGCACATTAGGTTCCCTGGATGTTCTGAGAACGTTGATAGGGGTTTTGTAAGTCAAATGAGAGATTACTTTCTTCTGTGTGTGTGTTGTCCGTGTGTGTGTGTGTGTGTGTGTGTGTGTGTGTGTGTGTGTGTGTGTGTGTGTGCACTTAAGCTTTGTCTAGTGACACATTCCAGCAAACACGTTTCCAGAAATACTCACAGAGATACACAAAACTTGAATGACAATATTAAATCTGCCATGTTGTACCCCCAGATTGTCCCCACATAGGCTACACTGACCCAGACACGGACAGTCACAGTCAGACTGCTCATCCATCTGTCGTCAGACACACCAGTCACTCTCCTGCTCTGTAAATGAACATACCGTTGGGCGTTATTTATAGCCAACCCCTCGGCACATATGACACATTACTCATCATTGAGAGAGACAGAGAGGGGTTAAAGAAAGAAAGAAAGAAAGAAAGAGAGAAAGACAGACAGAGAGAGAGGGGGGGGAGAGATACTGAGAGGCTAATAACGTGAAGTTCATAGAAGCATATCAAATTGGGTTTGAAATGAAAGCTAAGTCTATATTTTTGGGAAATAAAGGCATAGATACATTTTTCAAAATTAGGCATCATTTAAGGCATTGATTTCTGGATAAATTGATGGAAAAGGGGTCTTAGAAAACATCTACAAGAAAAATATTTAAAAGGTATCAGAAATACATCAAAACAGAATAATGTTGACGTAAAGACCCCTGCCAACTAATATCAAGACTTATATTTAATTTTGGAGAATTGTTTACCTTCTGTACATGTAAGAAATATTGCCTTGTTCCTTGTAATTTCGTTACCAAAAACCTACATATCTTTAAGATATTTTCTCATTTCCCATGAAGGAGGATAATGAAAGTTTACTGAAGTAACAAGTAATGGTAGACCTACCAATTAGTTCTAGTGATTTTACTGATATCAAATTTGTTTATTAATTATTAAGTGATTAAAACTCATAAATTGGTAACGGAATTACACTAAAATTACTGCAACTGAACTACAGTTGTTTGTCATTTGAAAAAAATAATAAAATGTACAAATATATATATTTTAGACGATAAAGAAAATCATTTACGGGTCAACATCTTAATATTGCTCCCAGCGTTGATCAAAGCTCAGAACGCTTATATTCTTGATCTGACAGTTCTAATCGTGCCTGCCTCTTTGCGAAAGAGTGGAATCATGAACAGTGGTTTGTTCGTTATGTTCGCCTGCGTCCCCCAGATTTGCATCCCGGATTTGCCATTTTAGCAGCACATTCACCACTCTCTCAAACGGCTAACTCCGCCATCTTGCGGCACAGGCTGAGGGCCTGAGACGTGAAACAAACTACCCCAGCTCGCAGTCGGCTCAGTAGGCAACTAGTGTAGAGACGCTGCTGACAGTGTTTGCGAGATGCCGAACAAAAGGCAATTTTAAAAGCGTCCCGCGACTCCTGCCGTGTCTACATACATCCCCCAAACAAACAAAAACAGACTCTCAGAGAATAATAGAGTGCACAACTGGTAAATAGTCGCATATACTGTAGATATGTCAGTCAGTCATGTGGCTAGCTGCTGGCTGAGACTAACGTTGAAGGGCTCTGGCTAGTATTACTTAGCCAACTAGAAGGATGAAGTAAGAAGCTAACATTCAACGGAGCCTACCTCAGCAGGAGCAAAGAATATGCTACTAAGTTCTCATATACTGAGACAGACAGTAAGTGGCGCTCAGTTGTGAAGCTGAGGCAGCTGCAATTCATGCAGGAGAAAGCAGAAGAGACAGAGAGAGAGAGAGAGAGAGAGAGAGAGAGAGAGAGAGAGAGAGAGAGAGAGAGAGGAGAGGAAGCAAGCAGAAGTTTAGTACAGTGGTTCCCAAACTTGGGGTCGTGGCCCCATGTGGAGTCCCCTGAGAAAAGCTGTACTAATCTTTTCAAACAAGTTAGGAACTTTTTAAAAAGTTACTACTGTCCTCTCTTCCACTGGCTTACTGTTATGTTCAGCTGATAACTGTTTTCTTTCTCTTTCTGTTGTCTGGTGGTCAAACCAAGAGTGTTAAAACAGTCTGAGTCTGGACAACCCCTCTTTCTCTCCCTTTCTCTGCCTTTCTCTCTCACCTCTCTCACCTCTCTCAGCTCTTACTGACACCTACCCATGAGCCCCATATCTTTTCATTTACTTTAACCAGAATCCTCACCAACTGAACAACAACCGACACCGGACGTCCATGGACGTTGAAAAGTACTTGAAATTTGGTCTGTCCACCCTGGCCTTGATGTTAACGTCAATAGACGGACTGGACTGGACCAAATCTGAACCTATCATAGACGTATGTTTTCCAAGTTTAGATAGCACAGTACAGTACAGTGAGTAGAGCACAGTAGAGTACAGCACAGTCCAATACATTAAAGAAAAGTAGAGTATAGGACAGTAGAGTACCAGTGGAGGCTCTTCAGAGGAGGAAGAGAAGGACCATCCTACTCAGGTGAATTTCATTTTTTTTTTTTATAGTGAAACTTAAAAAAGTTATCCTTTTTAGATAAAACTATACTAAATATATTCACGTCACCAAATAACTGATTAAAACACACTGTTTTGTAATGAAGGTCTACAGTAGCCTTAACAGAACTCTCTGGGGTAGCGCCATGTTGGAGCCGTAGGATAGCTAGCTACCGTTCTCCTCTGGGTACATTGACTTCATTACAAAGCCTAGGAGGCTGATGGTTCTTACCCACTTCCATAGACTTCAACAGTAACTGTGACAACCTCCTGGAAGACGTCCTCCAACTTATCAGAGCTCTTGCAGCATAAACTGACTTGTTGTCCACCTAATCAAACTATCAGAGAATGAATCTAGTACTGAAAGCATAAGCTACAGCTAGCTAGCATTGCAGTGCATAACATGTGGTGAGTAATTGACTACGAGAGAGAAAGACGATAGTTGAAGAGTTTTGAATAATGTAATTTCTTAAAAAATTAAGGAGAAGCAGCAAAGAAAGGCAGAGACAGAGAGAGGGAGCTACATTTCCTAGCATTTTTTTCACTTTCACTTACTTAGCTAGCTAATGCAAACACCCGGCTCAAACAGAGAGGAATGCTATTTATGTTAGCTAGATGGCTAAGGCTATCCAAAACTGAAACTCTTCCAAGTCAAGGTATGCTTTTGGTTTTATAAATTTATTGCCACTGGAGCCCGCCGGTGTAACTGCTTAACTGCTTGCTGTACACTGTACTGTGTGATTGTAGGGGATTTACTAACGCGTAACTTCTAGTAGGTATGTTGACTATGATGTTAGCTAATATGGTGACAACAATGTAGGCTGTGTGTAGCGGTTAGCGATTATGGTATGAAGGTTTGACTTTTAATGTTTTTTTGCCTGGTCACAGACAGCGGTTGTGTTGTGCACTGAAGTCCACAAGCAAAGGGAAAAGATGAGAGGATGAGAGCGTGTAGATGCGAGAAGGAATTACACAATAAGCAAAGTGATGATGCTGTTTGTATCAGCCAGGTCATCCGTGATACAAGTCAGTATTCGACGTCCATCCATGTCTGACGATGTTGGGAGATGATGTGGAAACCGGCCACAGTGAGCGGTGTTACCTTCAAGTAGGTTTAGGTTTTGCTAGGGCGTTGTGGATGGGGATGGTGGATGGGCGTAAGCATCTGCCTCTGATTCCAAAGGCTGCAAGTTTCAACCATTTTTGTTTTAAGGCTATTCCAAACCTTAACCCTTACCTTAACCATTCAGAGTTAATGCCTAACCTTAAGATTTCTGAGTTAATGTATGAACTTAGCCCTAACCTTAAGCATTCTGGAAACTTAAATCCGTTCTACCTAATTTCTACCAGCATGTTAATTGTGCAACCAGAGGAAAAAAAAACTCTAGACCACCTTTACTCCACACACAGAGACACATACAAAGCTCTCCCTCGCCCTCCATTTGGCAAATCTGACTATAACTCTATCCTCCTGATTCCTGCTTATAAGCAAAAACTAAAGCAGGAAGCACCAGTGACTCGGTTAATAAAAAAGTGGTCAGATGACGCAGATTCTAAGCTACAGGACTGTTTTGCTAGCACAGACTGGAACATGTTCCGGGATTCTTCAGATAGCATTGAGGAGTACACCACATCAGTCACTGGCTTCATCAATAAGTGCATCGATGATGTCGTCCCCACAGTGACCGTACGTACATACCCCAACCAGAAGCCATGGATTACAGGAAACATCCGCACTGAGCTAAAGGGTAGAGCTGCCGCTTTCAAGGAGCGGGACTCTAACCCGGACGCTTATAAGAAATCCCGCTATGCCCTCCGACGAACCATCAAACAGGCAAAGAGTCAATACCGGACTAAGATTGAATCGTACTACACGGCTCTGACGCTCGTCGGATGTGGCAGGGCTTGAAAACTATTACAGACTACAAAGGGAAGCACAGCCGCGAGCTTCCCAGTGACACAAGCCTACCAGACGAGCTAAACCACTTCTATGCTCGCTTCGAGGCAAGCAACACTGAAGCATGCATGAGAGCACCAGCTGTTCCGGATGACTATGTGATCACGCTCTCCGTAGCCGATGTGAGTAAGACTTTTAAGTAGGTCAACATTCACAAGGCCGCAGGGCCAGATGGATTACCAGGACGTGTACGCCGAGCATGTGGTGACCAACTGGCAAGTGTCTTCACTGACATTTTCAACATGTCCCTGACTGAGTCTGTAATACCAACATGTTTCAAGCAGACCACCATAGTCCCCGTGCCCAAGGACACTAAGATAACCTGCTTAAATGACTACCGACCCGTAGCACTGACGTCTGTAGCCATGAAGTGCTTTGAAAGGCTGGTCATGGCTCACATCAACACCATTATCCCAGAAACCTTAGACCCACTCCAATTTGCATACCGCCCCAACAGATCCACAGATGATCCAATCTCTATTGCACTCCACACTGCCCTTTCCCACCTGGACAAGAGGAACACCTACGTGAGAATGCTATTCATTGACTACAGCTCAGCATTCAACACCATAGTGCCCTCAAAGCTCATCACTAAGCTAAGGATCCTGGAACTAAACACCTCCCTCTGCAACTGGATCCTGGACTTCCTTACGGGCCGCCCCCAGGTGGTAAGGGTAGGTAACAACACATCTGCCACACTGATCCTCAACACGGGGGCCCCTCAAGGGTGCGTGCTCAGTCCCCTCCTGTACTCCCTGTTCACCCATGACTGCATGGCCAGGCACGACTCCAACACCATCATTAAGTTTGCCGACGACACAACAGTGGTAGGCCTGATCACCGACAACGATGAGACAGCCTATAGGGAGGAGGTCAGAGACCTGGCCGTGTGGTGCCAGGATAACAACCTCTCCCTCAACGTGACCAAGACAAAGGAGATGATTGTGGACTACAGGAAAAAAAAGAGGACTGAGCACGCCCCCATTCTCATCGACGGGGCTGTAGTGGAACAGGTTGAGAGCTTCAAGTTCCTTGGTGTCCACATCACCAATGAACTATCATGGTCCAAACACACCAAGACAGTCGTGAAGAGGGCACGACAAAGCCTATTCCCCCTCAGGAGACTGAAAAGATTCGGCATGGGTCCTCAGATCCTCAAAAAATTCTACAGCTGCACCATCGAGAGCATCCTGACTGGTTGCATCACCGCCTGGTATGGCAACTGCTTGGCCTCCGACCGCAAGGCACTACAGAGGGTGAGTGCGTACGGCCCAGTACATCACTGGGGCCAAGCTTCCTGCCATCCAGGACCTCTATACCAGGCGGTGTCAGAGGAAGGCCCTCAAAATTGTCAAAGACTCCAGCCACCCTAGTCATAGACTGTTCTCTCTGCTACCGCACGGCAAGCGGTACCGGAGTGCCAAGTCTAGATCCAAAAGACTTCTCAACAGCTTCTACCCCCAAGCCATAAGACTCCTGAACAGCTAATCATGGCTACCCGGACTATTTGCACTGCCCCCACCACCCCATCTTTTTACGCTGCTGCTACTCTGTTAATTATTTATGCATAGTCACTTTAACTCTACCCACGTGTACATATTACTTCAACTACATCAACTAGCCGGTGCCCCCGCACATTGACTCTGCACCGGTATCCCCCTGTATATATAGCCTCCCTACTGTTATTTTATTTTACTTCTGCTCTTTTTTTCTCAACACTTTTTTTGTTGTTGTTTTATTTTACTTTTTTATAAAAAATAAATGCACTGTTGGTTAAGGGCTGTAAGTAAGCATTTCACTGTAATGTCTGCACCTGTTGTATTCGGCGCATGTGGCCAATAATATTTGATTTGATTTGATTTGATTCTGAGTTAATGCCTAAACCTAACCTTAAACACTTCAAAATGTTACGTTAGGAACAATTTTGAAAATCAACGTCTAATTCTGATGTGAGACTGTGAGAGCTAGTTGATTTGTATGTGGCTTCTATGAAAGTGAACTATCGGTGCGGCTGATCATGGGTGTATTTATTCTGCCAATTCTGTTGAAAATGGAAACTCTTGTTTGCAATTGTTTGGACTAATATTTACACCCTAGATCAGCTAGATGCAGGCAAGAGTGTGCAAGACAGTATTGAATGTGTCACTGTCTGTCACCCTGACTATTCCAAATTTTCTCTCAACCTGTGCACCTACATTATAAACTTTCAGTCATAGGCGAGGTTGTAGCAACCTCATGATGGGTATAGGGTATCATGTAGTAGTCTAAACCTATCAACGTTACATTGAGCTGGGTGAATGGAATATGAATGACAGTCATCCAATATGCTGTCATATAAAATAGAAAAAATGTATACTCCTCCCTAATCTTATTGTACTGTACTCTAATGTACTGAACTATACTCTACTTTACTGTACTGTACTTTACTGACTGTACTGTACTGCACTCTACTCTACTCTACTCTGCTGTGTTGTATTATACTGCACAGTACTCTACTCTGCTGTGCTGCACTGTGATGTCCAAACTTGTAAAACATGAGGAAAATGATTCTGCATTTCTGTATAGTACAAATCAGGGACCCTTGATGGAGCTCCGTTACCGGGTGTAAATCCACATCACTGTAGTTCAATAACCAAAAGAGGTGCCATGTCATAGCTGACACATAATTATTTCTGCAGACATATTTTATTCTTAATTCGTAGCAGATATTTTACAGTTTTTGGAAAACGTGGTCGCACAAAAACCTGAGGGAGATTTTACCGTAATTCCATTACGGTCTTTGTAAATTTTCTGTGGAAATTGTTCAAATAGTCCTTGTTGTATGGTTTGTTCAACTTTAAAATCAATGTTTTTTGTTTGGCATACATTTTAAAGTTTAAAAAAAACTGAGCCTCAGTGTAATTCTGTTTTCGTGGAATTGCCCAGAACAGACATCCCCCTCGGGCGATCTGAAGTGGTCTGATTGGGGACAGTGGACCGGAGCTGGGCACAGCGGCTGATCTAGGATCAGTAACTGGGTGGCGTGTACGGGGGTTTACATTAGCATGTGAATAGAGCTAGCTAGGACTAAGAGCAGTGGAGCGGAGGTTGGAGCAAAGGCACACAGACAGGGTCTAAATGTGGGCAGTGGGCCACAGCTCTGTCTCACCAAAGATGCCCATTGTTCAGAGGAAGACCAAAACCCTATAGCTTAGAAACTGGCTCCATTTGGAAGACATGTACAACCGTTTCTGTGTCCTACAGAACTGTTACGAGAGTTATGCATGAGTGCCAAGGTCCAGCCTCATGATTGTAATACATCAGATAGCCAAAACCACTGTGGCAAAACTATCCTGAGTTAAGGTTGAGCATTCACATGTGGAAATGTGGTTTTGATTAAAAAACATTTTAGGACAAGCCTCGACAATGATTGTTTTCACAGCGGACATGCTACAGTTAGCTAAACATGCTAATATGCCAAAGAAAATGCACATACAGTGGATTGCAGCAATCCCTCATCTACACACTACCTTTGAGGAGAGAAAAATAGTAAGCTATCCTGCTGTAACAGTGAACTAGCGTTTCTACTCAAGAAAGGGTAGTCTGGGCATTACAGTCAAGGTTGAGGATGAGCAAGGAATTCAAACTGAATGTAAAGATATGCACAAGCAAGCCACTGAAATCCCACACGTACAGTTCAGGGATATTCCACACCTCTGCAATGCAGCCTCTGGACTGCACCAAAATCACCTGCACTTTGATGTTATCTGGAAATTCCAGTTACTGCTTTTGAACGACTCGGCCAGCCCTAGCTGGTGACATTAAATAGTTCTATATTCAAGAGTAACTGGTGAACAAACTACAGTTTGCAGGAAATTAAATGTTTTTTTGTCCCTGGATGTTATCTTGCTCTGCTATCGTGATCATCTTCTCTTTGAAAAAATAGAGCCTAGTGAAAAGTGTTTTTCTGCAAACTCACAGGGACGAACGAAGAGAGAGCGCGAGAGAGAGCGCAAAAGATAGAACGAGAGAGAGCAAAAAACTGAGAGAATCAAATACAATTGTATTTGTCACATGCTTTGTAAACAACAGGTGTAGACTAACAGTGAAATGCTTACTTATCAGTCCTTTTACAACATAGCAGATAGACCTAAAGAACGTGAAAGAGTATGTATGTCCTCTGCCATGTAAATGCTATAAAATAAAATGACCTTGAACTCAGAATTACCATTAATGTTGTGTGTTCATTTCATTATTAGGAACATCATCAATCATGCTAAAAGCCAGGGGCGTCATGCACCTATTATTTTAGAAGGGGCACAAATTACATGAGAATGGAGACGGGGAAGTGTGCAAATGTACACATTTTCTAACACCTGAAACAACTTTTTCCTACAATTTAGAGCAATAATAATGCTGTACATTTTTCTACATAGGTTATGTAAGCATACCTCTTTACCTGTTCAATTGTAATTTTAACTAATGATGCACATTGATTCTTTAAGAACTTTTATGCCTTATGAGTTTAGAACAACTGCCACACTGGTATATACACTGAGTGTACAAAACATTAGGAACACCTGCTATTTCCATGACATAGACTGACCAGCTGAATCCAGGTGAAAGCTATGATCCCTTATTTATGTCACTTGTTAAATCCACTTAAATCAGTGTAGATGAAGGGAAGGAGACAGGTTAAAGAAGGATTTTTAAGCCTTAAAACAATTGAGACATGGATTGTGTATGTCTGCCATTCAGAGGGTGAATGGGCAAGACAAAATTGTATGGGTATGGTAGTATGTGCCAGGCGCACCGGTTTGAGTGTGTCAACAACTGCAATGACCCAACAAATGTAGGCTGTTCTGAGGGGAAAATGGGGTGCAACTCAATATTTGGAAGGTATTCCTACTGATGGTGACTCCTTGCTGTCCCCAGTCCGCCTGGCCTTGCTGCTATTCCAGTTTCAACTGTTCTGCCTGCGGTTATGGAACCCCTACCTGTCCCAGACCTGCTGTTTTCAACTCTTAATGATCGGCTATGAAAAGCCAACTGAGATTTATTCCTGATTATTATTTGACCATGCTTGTCACTTATGAACATTTTTGAACATCTTGGCATGGTTCTGTTATAATCTCCACCCGGCACAGCCAGAAGAGGACTGGCCACCCCTCATAGCCTGGTTCCTCTCTAGGTTTCTTCCTAGGCTTTCGCCTTTCTAGGGAGTTTTTCCTAGCCACCGTGCTTCTACACCTGCATTACTAGCTGTTTGGGGTTTTAGGCTGGGTTTCTGTACAGCACTTCGAGATATTAGCTGATGTAAGAAGGGCTATATAAAATAAAATTGATTGAAAATTGATTGATTTGTATACTCAGTGTATGATCATAACCCAAGAATAAAGCAGTTTGAGCATTTGTAAAGTCTAGCAACCTTGCAAGCAGGCATGCCAGCTAAGATACAGTAGTCAGACAAGCTACTCTAACTTGATTGATAGCCTGAAATGGCTTGGTAGCTAATTATGAGATTGGTAAACTATCTACAATGAACAAAAATATAAACGCAACATGTAAAGTGTTGGTCCCATGTTTCATGAGCTGAAATAAAAGATCCCAGAAAATGTCCAAACGCACAAAAAGCTTATTTCTCTACACCCATACATGACAACATGCTCAAGCAACATATGAGGCATGAGATAACAGTTTTCAATAGAAGTTTATGAGTAATATTAGTTATTTATGATCTTGCAAGGCTATGACTTGTCGAAGAGTTTGTGGTGCATGTCAAATTATATCGTCATTTTGTAATGGAGAATCAATACAATTCATACAACTGAATCGTACAATCATACAATTCTTCACATTCAATTGAGGTAACATACCGCTGTCATTTATGATCATGTACAGTAGAAGAGATGATGACGTGACATACAGTAGCTACTAGCTAGTACTGTAATATCCAGGGCTCGTAATCACAAAGCGTCTCAGAGTAGAATGTTGATCTAGGATCAGGTCTTCCCTCTTATTCATAATGATTTAGAAGGCAAAACTGATCCTAGATCAGCACTCCTAAATGGTCCTTAATTTAGATTTAGCTACAGGAGTGGATAGGAATATATATTTTACTGTGGCCAACTTACGAATCAAGCCCAGATATCCTTAATCAGTGTCAACGAATGCCATTGTAACAGCTTGCACTGGTAGAAGAGTCCAATCATAATCAATCATTGCTGGTGTCCCAGTCCCAATACTCTTAACTGGCTTCCTATGACCAAAGATATGGAAGGAGTTGAGGAAAAGCCCCCTAAATACTAGGAATCCGCTATCACTCTTGGCTGTGTTCCATTGTTTTTGTCTAAGCAAATAGGCAGATTGTTGCAAATTAATCCTTAAGTCATTACCTCGTCTATCACATTACCACAAATAGCACGCAGACAGCCTGAAAGCTGATTATGGGTAACAATGGGATGTGGACACCGATGGAAACAACTTGATTATTGCTAATACCCAAACATTCAGTAACAAGCCTAAATCTGCCCTGTGTGGATAAGTGCCATATATCATTGTAGGCCATAGATTAATACACCATGGAGAGGTGTGGAATTGATTTAATTTCAACAGATTTAGCTAAAACGGTTGAAGGAAATCAAATATTCAACTCTTCAGAGAATTATTATAAATAATCAATTTGACATGTCAATGTCAATTTGTCGTGACAGACTGTTGAAGTAAAGTAAATATATAAAATCTAGATGCTAGCTTACTAGCAAGCGCACACAAGATTTAGTTCTGGGTTCCGAGATTAATGTTAGACAAAACAAGCAACTGTTTATCTATGAACATTACTTTTTCCAAAGGTAGCTGTATTTCTTTAGGACCTGACTTGCTCTTCGCTTTCCCTAATAAAAGGTCAGCTCTAGTTCAGGGGGAGCAGTCATGGAGGTCCGCTGTCTTCCAAGGCCTTTCAGACGGCTGAGCGATAGTGATTAAAACAAACTTCTCTGGTCTTAAAACAAACTTTTCTGGTTTTAAACTGCCTATGTGGTATCGATATATGTAAGAAACTTTAATCATAGTGTCAAAATTGACAACAAAGTGTAAATAGGATAATTTTTGTGATAAAGTCAGTTTCGTCCAAAACAAATTTTGTAAGTGAGTTTGTCACGACTTAATGGAGGGTTGGGTATGGATTACTTACATGCCCACCTTTGCCAATGATGCCCAGTTGCCCAGAGACAAAACATTGTGGTCCACCCCCAGCTGCCATGTGGACATTTGTTGTCAAGTCTGCATATGGGTGTAACGCATGCACATTTCACTCAGCAAATGGGAGTAAAGTTGGTGCAATCTTCCAACGCATTTCAACAATATTGCCAGATGGCCACGATTTAACTCTACCCACATGTACATATTACCTCAACTACCTCAACTAGCCGGTGCCCCCGCACATTGACTCTGCAACGGTACCCCCCTGTATATATAGCCTCCCTACTGTCACTTTATTTTACTGTATATATAGCCTCCCTACTGTCACTTTATTTTACTTCTGCTCTTTTTTTCTAAACACTTTTTTTGTTGTTGTTTTATTCTTACTTTTTTTGTTTAAAATAGATGCACTGTTGGTTAAGGGCTGTAAGTAAGCATTTCACTGTAATGTCTGCACCTGTTGTATTCGGCGCATGTGACCAATAAAATTTGATTTGATTTGATTTGATTACATCCAACACAATCACTTCTCCTGCCTCTCAACCGTCAAACCACTGGTGTTGGTGTGTACGTTAGTTAAGTAGATAGCCTGGTACTAGCTAGCTAGTAGCTACTTTTGGTTATACAACATTGTGATAATGCTAGCGAGCCAGACTAGCTAGCTATGATACAACAGATGACAGGGGAATGATACTGAAGGTAGCTATAATGAACAAAAATATACAGTGCATTCGGAAAGTATTCAGACCCCTTGACTTTTTCCACATTTTGTTACGCTACAGCCTTATTCTAAAATTAATTAAATTGTTTTATCCCCCCATCAATATACACACAACACCCCATAATGGCAAAGCAAAAACAGGCTTAGAAATGTTTGCAAATGTATTAAAACTAAAAAACAAAAATATTACATTTAGATAAATATTCAGACCCTTTACTCAGTACTTTGTTGAAGAACCTTTGGCAACGATTACAGCCTCAAGTCTTCTTGGGTATGAAGCTACAAGCTTGGCACACCTGTATTTGGGTTGTTTCTCCCATTCTTCTCTGCAGATCCTCTCAAGCTCTGTCAGGTTGGATGGGGAGCGTCACTGCACAGCTATTTCCATGTCTCTCCAGAGATGTTCGATCGGGTTCAAGTCCGGGCTCTGGCTGGGCCACTCAAGGACATTCAGAGACTTGTCCCGAAGCCACTCTTGCGTTGTCTTGGCTGTGTGCTTAGGGTTGTTGTCCTGTTGGAAGGTGAACCGTGGCCCCAGTCTGAGTTTCTGAGGGCTCTGGAGCAGGTTCATCAAGGATCTCTCTGTACTTTGCTCCATTCATCTTTGCCTTGATCCTGACTAGTCTCCCAGTCCCTGCCACTGAAAAACATCCCCACAGCATGATGCTGCCACCACCATGCTTCACCGTAAAGATGGTGCCAGGTTTCCTCCAGACGTGATGCTTGGCATTCCGGGCAAAGAGTTCAATCATGGTTTCATCAGACCAGAGAATCTTCTTTCTCATGGTCTGAGAGTCCTTTAGGTGCCTTTTGGCAAACTCCAAGCAGGCTGTCATGTGCCTTTTACTGAGGAGTGGCTTCTGTCTGGCCACCCTACCATAAAGGCCTGTTGGTGGAGTGCTGCAGAGATGGTTGTCCTTCTGGAAGGTTCTCCCATCTCCACAGAGGAACTCTGAAGCTCTGTCAGAGTGACCATCGGGTTCTTGGTCACCTCACTGACCAAGGCCCTTCTCCCCCGATTGCTCAGTTTGGCCAGGCGGCCAGCTCTAGGAAGAGTCTTGGTGGTTCCAAACTTCTTCCATTTAAGAATGATGGCGGCCACTGTGTTCTTGGGGACCTTCAATGCTGCATAAATGTTTTGGTGCCTTGACACAATCCTGTCTCAGAGCTATACAGACAATTCCTTTGACCTCATGGATTGGTTTTTGCCTTGACATGCACTGTCAACTGTGGGACCTTATATAGACAGGTGAGTGCCTTTCCAAATCATGTCAAATCAATTTAATTTATCACAGGTGGACTCCAATCAAGTTGTAGAAACATCTCAAGGATGAGCAATGGAAACAGGACGCACCTGAGCTCAATTTCGAGTCTCATAGCAAATGGTCTGAATACTTAGATAAATAAGGTATTTCAGTTTATTATTTGTTATACATTTGCAAAAATGTCTAAAAACCTGTTTTCGCTTTGTCATTATAGGGTATTGTGTTTACATTGATGTGGAAAATGTTTTATTTAATCCTTTTTAGAATAAGAAAAATGTGGAATGGGGTCTGAATACTTTCCGAATGCACAACATGTAAAGTCTTGGTCCCTTGTTTCATGAACTGAAATACACAGAAAAAGTGAATTTCTCTCAAATTTTGTGCACAAATTAGTTTACATCCCTGTTAGTGATTATTTTTCCTTTGCCAAGATAATCCATCCACCTGACAGGTGTGGCATACCAAGAAGCTGATGAAACAGCATGATCATTACACAGGTGCACCTTGTGCTGGGGACAATAAAAGGCCCCTCTAAAATATGTTTATGCCACACAGCACAATGCCACAGATGTCTCAATTTTTGAGGGAGTGTGCAATTGGCATGCCGACTGCAGTAATGTCCACCAGTTGTTGCCAGAGAATTGAATGTTAATGTCCAACTGGCATCACAATCGCAGACCACGTGTAACCACGCCAGTCCAGGACCTCCACATACGGCTTCTTCACCATGCGAGATTGTCTAAGACCAGCCACCCGGACAGCTGATGAAACTGTGGGTTTGCACTACCGAATAATTTCTGCACAAACTGTCAGAATCCATCTCAGGGAAGCTCATCTGACTGCAATTCATAACCGACTTCAGTGGGTTACGCTGGAGAAGTGTGCTCTTCACGGATAAATCCCAGTTTCAACAGTACAGGACAGATGGCATTGTATGGGCGAGCGGTTTGCTGATGTGAACAGAGTGCCCCATGGTGGCGGTGGGGTTATGGTATGGGCAGGCATAAGCTACGGACAACGAACACAATTTCATTTTATTGATGGCAATTTGAATGCACAGATATACAGTGATGGGATCCTGAGGCCCATCGTTGTGCCATTTATCCGCCGCCATCACCTCGTGTTTCAGCATGATAATGCACGGCCCCATGTCACAAGGATCTGTCCACAATTCCTGGAAGCTGAAAATGTCCCAGTTTTTCCATGGCCTGCATACTCACCAGACATGTCACCCATTGAGCATGTTTGGGATGCTCTGGATTGACGTGTACGACAGTGTGTTCCAGTTCCCGCCAATATCCAGCAACTTCGCACAGCCTTTGAAGCGGAGTAGGACAACATTCCCCAGGCCACAACCAACAGCCTGATCAACTCTATGCGAAGGAGATATGTCGCTCTGCATGAGCCTTTTTTTTAAAAAGGTATCTGTGACTAACAGATGCATATCTGTATTCCCAGTCAAGTGAAATCCATAGATTAGGGACTAATATATTTATTTAAATTGACTGATTTCCTTTATATGAACTGTAACTCAGTAAAATCTTTGAAATTGTTGCATGTTGCATTCATTTTTGTGCAGTGTAAATACATCAAGCTAAAGTGTAATGTGATGTAGAATAAGGAAGATGTACATAGCTCACGTTAACTAGCTACCTTGCTAACAGCAGCTAACTGTAGACCATTAGCATTCAGGGCAGGCACTTGTATACTAGCTTGCTAGCGAATCATAAGATGCAGCCAGCTTGCTTTCAATAATGTTTCAACTCGAAATGGCTAGTGAATATTAGCTAGTTAGCCAAATAATTTCAACTCGGACAAAGGTGTGATAACTAAACCGGATGTGCAAGTTAGGTAGCTAGCTAGCATTCGGGGGATTCATCTGCTAAGCCCAAATATTTACATTTTAGTCATTTAGCAGACACTCTTATCCAGAGCGACTTACAGTTAGTGAGTGCATACATTTACATACAACATGCCTGTTCTCATAAAAGTGTATCGTCTATTTTCTAGGGCAAAAAATTAATGAAAGATGGTACATGTCCACTACAAATATAGCAAAATATATCAGCAAGCATTCAGCAATGTACACAGCTGGTTGCATAGTAATTCATGTTTTAATGTCCAGTTTTCTGTGGTTTAGAAGAATATTCCATCAACGTCTCACCCAAAATACACAGAGCATAGTCACCATGTTTTCGCAATATTAGATATTAATATTCTAGACACGTTTCACGAGAACGTTGAAAGAACATTTGTGTGTCCAGTTTTCTGAGGGTTAGAAGAATATTCCATCAACGTTCCACCAAACATACAGTACCAGTCAAACGTTTGGACACACCTACTCATTCAAGGGTTTTTATTTACTTTTTACTATTTTCTACATTTTAGAATAATAGTGAAGACATCAAAACTATGAAATAACCCATATGGAATCATGTAGTAACCAGAAAAGTGTTAAACAAATCAATATATATTTTATATTTTATATTCCTCAAAGTAGCCACCCTTTGCCTTGATGACAGCTTTGCACACTCTTGGCATTCTCTCAACCAGCTTCATGAGGAATGATTTTCCAACAGTCTTGAAGGAGTTCCCACATATGCTGAGCACTTGTTGGCTGCTTTTCCTTCACTCTGCGGTCCAACTCATCCCAAACCATCTCAATTGGGTTTCAGGTCGGGTGATTGTGGAAGCCAGGTCATCTGATGCAGCACTCCATCAATCTCCTTCTTGGTCAAATAGCCCTTACACAGCCTGGAGGTGTGTTTTGTGTCATTGTCCTGTTGAAAAACAAATGATAGTCTCACTAAGCGCAAACCAGATGGGATGGCGTATCGCTACAGAATGACGTAGTAGCCATGCTGGTTAAGTGTGCCTTGAATTCTAAATAAATCACAGATGGTGTCACCAGCAAAGCACCCCCACACCATAACACCTCCTCCTCCATGCTTCACGGTGGGAACCACACATGCAGAGATAATCCGTTCACCTACTCTGCGTCTCACAAAGACACGGCGGTTGGAATCAAAAATCTCCAATTTGGACTCATCAGACCAAAGGACAGATTTCCACCGGTCTAATGTCCATTGCTGGTGTTTCTTGGCCCAAGCAAGTCTCTTCTTCTTGTTGGTGTCATTTAGTAGTGGTTTCTTTGCAGCAATTCAACCATGAATGTCTGATTCACGCAGTCCCCTCTGAACAGTTGACGTTGAGATGTGTCTGTTACTTGAACTCTGTGAAGCATTTATTTAGGCTGCAATCTGAGGTGCAGTTGACTCTATTGAACTTATCCTCTGCAGCAGAGGTAACTCTGGGTCTTCCTTTCCTGTGGCGGTCCTCATGAGAGCCAGTTTCATCATAGCGCTTGATGTTTTTTGTGACTGCACTTGAAGAAACTTTCAAAGTTCTTGAACTGTTCCGGATTGACTGAGCTTCATGTCTTAAATTAATGATGGACTGTCGTTTCTCTCTGCTTATTTGAACTGTTCTTGCCATAATATGGACTTGGTCTTTTACCAAATATATATACCACCCCTACCTTCTCACAACGCATCTGATTGGCTCAAACGCATTAAGAAGGAAATAAACATTTAACAAGGCACACCTTTTAATTCAAATGCATTCCAGGTGATTACCTCATGAAGCTGGTTGAGAGAATGCCAAGAGTGTGCAAAGCTGTCATCAAGGCAAAGAAAGGGTGGCTACTTTGAAGAATCTCAAATATAAGATATATTTTGATTTGTTTAACACTTTTTTGGTTACTATGTGATTTCATGTGTTATTTCATAGTTTTGATGTCTTCACTTTTATTCTACAATGTAGAAAATAGTACAAATAAAGAAAAACCCTTGAATGAGTAGGTGTGTCCAAACCTTTGACTGGTCCTATATACATGTTCTCAGAATATAAGGTATTAATGTTCTTGACACATTTAATGGGAACATTGCATGAACATGTCTGTGTATCAGTTGTCAGGACGTCGGCCTGACGGAACCAAAGAAACATTCTCCCCCCCATTTCTTTTTTTCTCATTACACATCATGCCTTGTTACTGTTCCCAAGCCAATCAAGGCCCTGATTGGCGAAATACTGATCCATTCATAGGTCTTTGTCTGTTGGCAAGGTTAGGGATGCTCACACACAGTGCTTTTAACATAATGTTTTCAACTTACATATTCTGACACATATGATTACATTGTCCATGTTCATTTATACAGTAATTATTATAGAACAGTCGTCACCTGTGATTTGAACTCAACCCATGTCCATGTCATGTATCGGTTAATCTGACTATTCTCATGATTGATTTGATTTACTTATTTCAGCAATTTAAGGCCTTTCAGTATGTTGGTGGGGCATGTTAACCTGTTCTATATCGTGGAGCTCCGCCCCATAGGAGTACAGGTGTCCCTATAAGAGTGGACACTTCCCCTCAATCAGCCTCCCATTATCTTCAGCGACTGGACTAGACTGAAGAAGCCAAGAAGAGACGAAGACTCAGGACGAAGAAAACACAGTCGATTTTCCAGGTCATCGACGTCGTCCTAAATGAGCACACCAGGAAATGTTCCACCCCCAAAAGCTCTTTTCAGAGCTCAATGCAGCTGTTCCTCCATGGTGGCTGCGGACTCCCACGACCTTTGTTTCGTGTGTTTGGGTTCACTGCACGCCAAGGACGGCATCAGCGATCCCCCTATTTGCGCCAGCTGCGCCCTCCTTTCTTTGAAGTAGAGGAAGCAGTGCTGAGCGTTTTTAAGGGAGGATATCCCTTTGGAGGACATGCTATCGGTGTTAGCCTCAGCTTCTGAGGCGTCATCCGAGGGCGCCGTCTCTGGAGAAGACAGGGATTATGGGGATGAGATGGATATTCCTATGGAACAATCCGTCCCTCTGACCCAGAACTTCAAGACCCCCTTTCCTTTGGAGAGTGAGAGGTCTTGTACTTCCCTGGGCGATGACGACACGGGCTCTGAGAGATCAGTAGCCCTGTCCTTTGCAGCAGCCTCTCTGCGCTCAGACTTTGAGAGGGCTGCTAGACGTTTGGAGATAGCGCTGCCCCCCATTCCCTCCGCACTGGATGTGGACATGATGGAGGGTGGCCCCTATTCTCGGCCAAGGAGGGTGGCGGAGCCTTTGGCTCCAGCAATGCCCTCGGTGGCAAAATACGTTGACCAGAGTGGAGGGAAGGCAACAGGGCTTCACTAAGGGAATCTCCAGGCTAGAGAGCGCACTGGCTGCGTATCTCGTGCCGGGTTCGAGTCCCTGGCCCTCTTCCAAGAAGGCCATTCTGCCAATGCAGAAAGACCGCTTCACAGCACAGCTGGTGGAGAAGTTTTTTACGTTGGGGGCCCAGGCTGTAGCAGCAGCAAATAACATTGCCCTCCTAGCGGCCTCTCTGTCCCGTCTAACCACGGATAAGACTGAGCTCAACAGGGAGGAGGTGGAAGAGGAGTCCAGGATTTCTGGATTTCTAACACAGGTGTCAGCTGTCTGCGCGGGGAGGTCCATGGCCACTTCGGTGGTAGCGGAGCGACAGCTATGGTTGTCACTGACAACCATGAAAGAAGCAGACAGAGTGTTGCTTTTGAACGCCCCCTTCTCTGACGACGGGCTCTTCGGAGTCGCCGTCAAAGAGGCGATGGAGCGCTTCACAAAGCTTGATGAGGAGAGGAAGCAGCTGGCCAGACATCTGCCACTGGCAGGGAGAGTAGGCCACGTGATTACTACTAAACAGTCCACCTCCACCACTTCTAGTAGAGCAGGCTCTACTGCGAGGCGTCGTACCAGGCGCCAGACGGCGGCTTCAAGTAGCAGGAGAGAGGGCTCCACCCCCCCTCAGCAGCACCTGAGGCCCCGACGATGCCGCCGGCGAGGGAAGTCATCAGAGCATCGACCTGGCAGCCTAAGGGCAGCCAGAAGAGATGGCGCACGTGACGGGATGTGGGGGAGAGGATGGAAGATGGCGCAGCAATGAGTTCGACTTCGCCCACTATTCCCCCCCACCCTTCTGTGGAGAATGTTTTTGTTGATGTGTGTAATAAAGAGTTGGCTCCACCTGACTTTGCCGTTTCTCTCAGAACGCGCTGATGTTTCCTCTCCCAGTGCTGGGGAACAGCGGCAGTGAGGGCCATCGAGGAATACAGGTCCTTCCTACTGAATGTACCTCAGCTTCGCGCTCTTCCGCTTTCTCTGCATTGCTGGGAGTGGCGGCGAAGCTGTACCCTCTCACGCTGGCTAGACCAGACGCTGCAGAAGGGTTATGCCATCCAATTACATCGGACCCCTCCCCCATTCAGGGGGGTGGTGGAGACAATGATGAAAACGCCCGAAAAAGTGGCCGCTCTGGTTTCAGAGATTACGGAACTTTTGGCGAAGGAGGCAGTCACAGTAGTTCCCCAGGAGCAAAAGAACAAAGGGCTATATTCGCCCTATTTCCTGGTGCCCAAAAAGACGGGGGAATGAGGCCGATATTGGATTTACGCATTCTCAACGAGAGCGTAGCCAAATGGCCCTTCCGAATGCTCACGACAAAACGTCTACTGGAATGTGTCCAGAAAGGAGACTTTTGTACGAGCATAGACCTAAAGGACGCATACTTTCATGTGCCGGTGCAGCCGCGTCACAGAAAGTTTCTGCGATTCGCCTTTCAAGGGGTGGCGTACGAGTTCACGAGGATGCCATTCGGGTACGTCCTGGCATCTCGCACGGTTTCCAAGTGTGTGGATGCGGCATTGGAACCGTTGCGTCATCAGGGAATAAGGCTACTAGCCTACCTAGACGACCTACTGGTTCTCGCCCCGTCAGCAGAGCTGGCGTTCACTCACATGACACAGACAGTGATTCATCTCAAGCGTCTGGGGTTCGCTGTGAATTGGAAAAAGAGTGCGCCCTGGCCCAATCATCAGATTGTCTACCTGGGGATACAGCTAGACACTGTAATGATGACGGCTCGAATTTCGGACCCTCGAAGGGTAGCCCTGTTGCTAGCCCTGAGACGGTTTCGTCCGAATCACACGGTAACGGCGCTGTCAGTCATGTCACTCTTGGGTTTCATGTCGTCAGCCCATTTCGTGGTCCCGCTGGGACTCCTGCGCATGTGCAGGATGCAGCGATGGTTCGCCCAACTAAGACTAGACCCAGTGCGTCAACGTCATCGGTTGGTGGTGGTTCCTCTCTCGCTCAGTGCAGATCTGAACTATTGGAGAGACCCGCGTGTTCTCACGCACGGAGTCCCGATAGGCAAAGTGTCTTCCTACATTCCAGTGTTTACTAATGCCTCTCTGACTGTATGGGGTGGGACATGTCAGACCCAAGCGATAGGAGGGGTGTGGCCTCTTTCGAGTCGCCACATCAACCTCTTGGAGTTGGAAACGGTTCGACTGGTTCTGACCCACTTCACGTCTACCCTTCGGGGTCGCGATGTGTTGGTCTGGTCAGACAACCGGACCACAGTAGCCTACATAAATCGCCAGGGAGGAGTCAGGTCTCCTGTACTCCACCGGTCGACGGAGGAATTGTGGCTGTGGGCTCACGAGCACCTTCGCTCATTGAGAGCAGCACACATTCCGGGCTACTTGAACGTGGGGGCAGACCTCATGTCTCGAGGGGGTCCTCGAGACGACGAGTGGCGTCTGCACCCGGACATTGTTCTCCAAATTTGGGAACAGTTCGGGAAAGACGAGGTGGACTTATTCGCGTCACCTGTGAACGCGCATTGTCCTCTATGGTTCTCTCTGAGGGAACAGGACGAACCACCACTGGGGAGGGACGCGTTTGCGCACCGACCGTGGCCGAGAGTTCTCCTGAATGCATTCCCACCGCTGTCCTGCATTCTCCCACTGTTAGCCAGGGTGAGATCAGGCGGGCTGTCAATAATATTGGTGGACCCCGATCGCCCAGGGGCTCCTTGGTTTGCGGAGATGAGTCAGATGTTGATTGTGCCACCTTGGCCAATTCCACATTGACGGGACGCGTTGTCTCAGGCGGGAGGCTCGATAGGGCGATTGCCCATAATCGGCCAACCACTGAAGGCTTGGCTCCTGAGAGGGACAGGCAAGAGCGCCATGGGTTATCTGATTCAGTAATCAGGACCATACAGGGTTCACGTGCCGGTTCCACTTCCAGGGTGTATAACGTTTTTTCACAGTGGTGTGTCACAGAGAATGTAGACCCCATGAACTGTCGGGTTGAGAGTGTACTCTCGTTGCTGCAGTTTATGTTTGATAAGCAGCGATCGCCCACCACCATTAAGGTGTTTGCAGTGGCGATTTCAGCTTGTCACGAGGGGTTTGGCAGAGACACTGTCTTCAGTGGGATTTGGCTTTGGTACTCGAAGCGCTCTGTGAGTCGCCGTTCGAGCCATTGAATCAAATACCCCTCAAGATGCTGTCTATGAAGACGGCACTGTTGCTCGTTTTGACTACTGCTAAGCGTGTCAGTGATTTGTGTGCTCTTTCGACGAGACCCGACTGCCTTGCCATTAATGGCGTCCTAACCCGGCATTTATGCCGAAGGTTATTAAGAGCTCATATAGATCACAGACCGTGGAGCTGTGGGCTTTTACTCCCCCTCCCCATGGGGATCCATCCAGGATGGAGTTTCATGCACTACACCCCTCCTACATAGATGGAAGGGACTTCATCACCCACTGGAGACTTGAAGACAGAACCTTACCCAGAGAGTTGTGCATGTCAGTGTGTGGTTAGACAAATATAATGCCGTTCTGGTTAGACAGCTGAAGATGTACTCTACGCACAACTTATTTTTATTTGCTAGGTAAGTGGAGGTATACTGTCTTTATAAGAATATCAATATGATATTTACAGCATAAAATGTTTTGACTTTGTAACACGAACACACTCACATTTTTATAATAAATGTATATACTGTACACTCAAGCTGGGTGATGTTTTTGCAATGTCCACATATAGCCTACACCTGTCGTAGGGATATTGGTAGTTCTGGGATTTGTCCCCCGGGAAAGATCTAACAGTGGACATAAGGAGAGAGGAGATGAGACAAAACTAGCCATCTCGAGATGTCAAGTCAGTCTGGAGGGGAGAAGTTCTCAACTTAAAATCGTTGTTCTCTCCATAGCAAAGCTAGCTTAGCTTACCTCGCTGTACTCACTACTGTTTGAATGGCAGAGACACATCAACACCCACATCAAACCACACCTCCAAGACAACTCTCGTTTGCCTTCAGTCATGGCCGCTAGCATTTCTTAATAAGCATTGATGAAAAACAAATCCAAATCAGGAAGTGCAGTAGCCATTTAAAATATCAAAGGACGCAAAAGGCACTCATTTTGTGGGATGACCCTTCTCGGTCTTAAAATGTACCCCATTGTGGGAATGTAAATTGATGGGGAGTATATGGTCGCATTCCAGGCTGACTGCATTTCAGATGTTACATTGCATCAACCAATGGTTGCGTGCCAAGCCAGTGACTGTGCAGTCGGGCATCGGATTGCTATATCATATGATGTGACTAGCTGATAAGTTAAACACCAATCCAGGTGCAGAGCTGTGGTGTAGTGGTAACAGGATCCTGCTCACAGTTAATGATGGAGGAAGCCGTGGTGGCGCAGGAGCAATCAATCTGGATTAAATGTTGAGCAAATCCCATTGAAGAGGGAATACTTATACTTTATCTCCTTCATTTCATTATCTACTATTCATGTCAAAAGCTGCCTGCAAGGAGAGGAGAGGAGCGGAAAGGAGAGGAGGAAATATGGTGGCTGAGATGGAGTAATGAGAGCGTAAATTAATGATAGTCTGAGCTATAGTCAATAAATGTGTGTGTGTCAAGAACTAATTTCAGCATTGAAGGTTCAACATATTACAGTATCATTACACAATAGGAGGTGGAAACACCCTATCTCCTTCTCAACAACTGATCAAATGATTCGATAGGTAAAATCAATAATGTGGAATCGCCTAAATAGTACAAGGAGCCTTCTATCTAGTAGTGATCTATTTTCTCACAGAAGAACATGGTGACCCAGAGATTTTTTAAAACGTATTAAGTAGTGCACTTGATAGCTGCAGTATATCATAGTCATAGAGAGTGACAATATCAATATCCATTAATTAACACTGAGATAAATTAAACTATTCTCTATGGAAAACCTCACGTTTCATTGTACAACTGAATCCCCTGACAAACAAATTACAGTAGGCTATGTACTGTACTTGTGGCAGTAAGCCGTGTGGATTTTTTTTTCTTTCTCCCTTTGTCGTGGATTCATCTGAAAATAAAAATGGGCCATTAAATGCACAGACTAGAAAAGTCTATATTTTTACCTAATGTCTACCAGTGGGAAGGAAATGTGCTCATTTTCGCTAGTCTGAAAGCAATGAGGATAACCACATAAAACACCACTGCGAGATATACAATATTTGTCACAGAAAGACTGACTCTTCCAGTAGGGAGTTGGTGGTTGGTGCGCCAGATAGCCTGACTTTTTTGAGAAATGCTCCAGAGTATGCTAACCAGGGTGAGGAAATTGAACTTAACACTGTGATCTTATTTTAACTTGGCAGAAGCCTGTCCTCGGGCTGTGATTGTGAAATTATGGAGTCCTTTCATCAAAATTATTGCTAAATCCCCACCAACCAAAATTAATAGTTAGAAAGAAAGCTTGTGATTGGTTCAACAGCTATCTCTCAGACAGAACTTAGTGTATCAATGTGGACAGACAAAAATCTAGTTTCCTGGACATCACAAAAGGGGTTCTGCAATGCTCCATTTTAGGACCTGTTTTGTTCACCATTTACAATATATTTAAGCAAAGCTGTGAAAAACTGTAAACTTCTATATGCTGATGCTCATATAATCATCTTAATTTATTTAATAATAAAAAAATATGAAATTAGGGTGGCTTCACAAACTTCTTTTAAATGTCAATTCATTATTCCCTGAATTACAGGAATGAACCTAAATGTTCAATAACAACTGGTATTGTCTTCTCTGGTCACATTGCTGCTAAACAGTCGAGGGCAGAATAGGTGCCCTCAGCTAAATCTATCTAGGTGAGGGCTGGCTGCCTCCAGCTCATGCCAAGAGGACTCGATAAATTGTCACACACGGTGTCCTTTGCCAACCTCGCTCTCAGTGTGAACCTGTCATGCTTACTAAGTAGACACAGTCTTACCTTCAGCAGCAGGACAAATGAAGGGACCCCTGGGAGAAAAGCGCCACCCCCTCACAACAACCCTCCCTCCTCCTCCTCCTTCAATCTTTAGCCTGCAGTTTCCACACTGACTGGAGTAACCGTGCAGTCACTGACATTTTATGTGCTCAAAGGTTTGGCAGAGCCAGTTAAGAGGACTGACATTGTTGCTTGAGTAACTTGTGGAAATGCAATTTTTTGTTGCTTTATGGATCAATGGGTACGTATGTACAATGGATGATAATGTCATGTAGAATGACAGTGTGATATACTGTATGTCACGTTCATTTAATGACGGGTCAGACCAAGGCGCAGCGTGATATGCGTACATGTTTATTAACGTAATAAACAACACGACAAAACAACAACCGAAACGTGAAGTCCAAGGTAGTACAGAACAACAAACCTTACACGGAACAAGATCCCACAACTAGACAGTGCCAATAGGCTGCTTAAGTATGGTTCCCAATCAGAGACAACGAGCGACAGCTGCCTCTGATTGGGAACCACACCGGCCAACATAGAACTAGACATACTAGATCCTCATACATAGAACAAGCACAACAAGGAATATACACACCCTGCCTCAACATATAAGCATCCCCTGAGTCAGGGCGTGACACTGTATGTATGTATATATATAAAGATCTTGAAAGAAAAATTCATTGCACAATTACACTGAGTATGCTGCCCATCAATACATTATCACAGTAAATATAGTACATACAGTACATGTCTTGAACTAAGCAAATCAAATATATTTAACATTTGATCTGTCCGATTTTTAACTAAGCCATAAATCGTAAATCATGCTTATACATTCATTATCCGTAGAACCTAATACAGAATAAACACAGCCTGGATTTATTATTGGCTAATCTAAATTCTCTTTGTGAAAGTGTAAGTAAACCAGTCACTGGCTGCTGATGCATTCTACTGCAGTGGTAGCCGGTGGCCTTAAGGCAATGATTCATTCCTTCTGGCCCCACTCCTAGAACCAACTTTCCTCACCTCTAGATTGCTGTAGAGACAACATGGAACCAATGTAATTGCATTTGCCACCTCGGCTATAGTGCAATGAGTGGAGGGGCATTCAATCTTGTTATTAGGAACACTATCAGTGAGCTCCTTATGCTGTTGAGATTGAACACCCCTGGGTTTCTTCTTGCATTCTGAACATACAAACAATTCACATTATGACAGCTATATCCACCCTTACCCTACTTACCCTCACTAACCAGATTAAATGTAGAAAACATCCAGTTTTGGACAAGACATGAAAATGAGGAGGAGTAGGAAGAGTCTAGTCTCTTGGTGGTGGGTAGACTGTTGACGAATTCAAAGCCAACTACATTGACTGCATTTAAAGCATAGATATTTCAATATTGTAGCAAATTGAAGGGGGTAGCCGCACCCGGACACAAACCCGGGTCCCTCTAACTGTCCGTTACACCATGAGGTCCAAACTTCAGGTCGCTAGGTGTTGAATAGGATGGTCAACAGTTAATTGCTAAATGGTGATGGAATAGCTGGGGAAATTAGAGGGAAAACAACTAAACCAACACATGGCGATGAAGTAGATTGATAGGAAGTGACTTCCTCCCACTGTTGTTGTAGAAAACCCTGCTCCCTCACCCTGTCTTAGAGACAGAAACTTTGTGACTTTTACTGCTGTAGTAGGCTACCAACCCGCTCCTCAGCCTGACCCTTTTGTTTAACGGCAGAAGACACTTCATACCTCTGTGTGACGGACCAGGTTGCCAGGGTCATGTGACTTGGTCAGCCAATCACAGTCCTTACTTGGTGGATCTCAAACTCCCACTCTGAATGCAGTCTCCAGCAAGCAGTGGCAGAGTGAGGAGCTCTCTCATAAACCTATGTCCTGCACACCAACAGCTGGACCACTCCTGGGCCACTTCCTCTCTGGACATTCCACCACTAGTGTCTACTGTGTCCATGACCATGTAAGTAGGTTTTCAGTTTTCATAGGATTTGTTGTACGTTGTATATACTTGGCCTCTGCATGTACTCTCTTTGGTCCCAAGATGGCTGCTGCCTGTTGTTGTTATGTAACCCAGGATGGCTGCCTCTATGGTCATATCTTAGAGGCCTATTGTTTACATCAGGGGTGTCAATCTCAATCAGTGCACGGCCATATTGAAAAAACACAACGAATTTGCGGGCCAGACATAGCCTATTATGTTTGTTTTTACCAAAAACATTGCATAGGCCTACAACTGCGACCCAAAATGGCCCTTGTTTTATTAGAAAAAATATGACGCTTTATAATTTCCATTTATGTACATAGCATTTTAGCATATTAAAAGAAAATAAGTGATCATATTTGTCCAGCCTTCGCTGCTATGCTTGCAGATGTGCATTATATGCTGCGACACAAATCAAAAAGTATTTCATAACTAGGTTGTTGTAACATTTAAACTTGAAACATGTTTTTCGTTTTTTTGCACTGCACGGATCACAGGTGCTGTTGAATGCAACAATGTTGTATGGTGCACTCAAAATGTCTTGTGGTTGAGTAGCCAGCCTAGGCTACTGCTCAAATGTTGCTGTAATAGGCCTACATGTTTCACCTTTGCATGGTGTTTTGTTGCAGGTTTTGTTTTTGGGTTATTCATTGTCAAGCTTTAAAAACCGAAGCCAGACTACAACATTTTAGTAGCCTAGCTAGGACTGTGGCATGTCTGTACACTTTCCCTCCACTGATCACTGTAAATGGGACACACAAAAGCAGCGCAGTTGACATTGAATTCACCGATGCCAGCGCATCAGGCTGTAATTTCATGAAGTAGATGACTATTGACTCATTTATACTCGCTTGTGAATCCTTTATCTTATAACTTTTTGACAACCAAGATTACATTCTGTAGGCTACAGCAATGACCCGTTGGAACCAAAACTTGGCATGGAGATTTAGCCTACATACAACACATTTAAACTTTCGGTCTGGTAGAATATTAGTGATGATATGGTACAGTGCACTGGCTGGCTCGTGTTTGGGTCTGGGAGGATGGGTCTGGGAGGAGGGGTGTGTGTGTGGCAATGCACTGCCGTTTGGCATGCAGCACGTCGGCAGTGCTTGCTGTGACTTGTAGTGCAGCGATTCACGGGCGGTATGGAAGTGGGCCAAAAATTAATTGACAACCCAAATCATTGCATGGGCCAAAAATAAATGTGTCATGAGCCGGATTCAGCCCACGGGCCTTGTGTTTAACACGTGGTTTACATATTAGCATAGCCGCTAAGCTTATACTGCATATTACTGTGCTATGCTAGCCCCACCAGCCAACATTGTTAGCATAGCCATGCTAACAGTTGACTATGTATATATTGTTTATGTTGCACGCTACTACTAGCACTTGTATGGCCTGTCCTAGCGTGCTGCCTGTGTGTCCATGTATGCTGATGATTCAACCCTATATGCATCAGCAACCACAGATAGTGAAATCACTGCAACCCTAAACAAAGAGTTGCAGTCAGTTTTAGAATGGGTGGCCAGTAATAAACTGGTCCTGAACATCTCTAAAACTAAGAGCATTATGTTTGGTACCAATCATTCCCTAAATTCTAGACCTAATCTGAATCAGTAACACGCTCCTGCCGGTTCCTGCTCTACAACATCCGTAGAGTACGACTCTACCTCACACAGGAAGAGCTGCTGGTCCTAATCCGGGTACTTGTCATCTCCTGTCTGGACTACTACAACTATCTGTTGGCTGGGCTCCCCGCTTGCGCCATCAAACCCCTGCAACTTATCAAGAATGCTGCAGCCCACCTGATGTTCAACCTTCGAAAGTTCTCCGATGTCACTCCGCTCCTCCGCACACTCCACTGGCTTCCAGTCGAAGCTCGCATCCACTACAAGACCATGGTAGCTATCAATGTGGAGTTGAGACAAGCTAACTAGCTAACAAACTAGCTATAAGTATCACATTTCCAAATTCACACATACTATCCTACTCCTTAGTCCATTACCTGAACACACACTGTAGCAGCGAGAGCGTAAAGGCCATGTTTCACTTTAAAAAAATAATAAATAATAATGAGTAGTTTATATACTGTATGTATAAATCTGGTATGTCACTTTTTTTTTCAATCCAACATTGTATATTAGAGATATAATCGACTATATTCTTCTGGGCTGCACGCACACCATAAAAATATGAAATAGAACATTGTCGAGGCTTGACGTAGAGTCAGGTGAATACTTTTGGAACGCTGAGCCATGGACTGCCTGGCTGCACCAGATAGCAGTGTGCAAGTGGGTTTCTTTTGACAATGAAGCACCGGACTACAGCCATAACGTTTTGAACCCAAAAGAACACCTATAGACGGGAGAGTAGGCAAGAAGGAGTCGGCCGAGGAATAGGCTTGGGTGGTATACCGGTTATACCGGGGTATTTCGAAATACTGACGGTATGATTTTCAATACTGTTACATTTACATTTTCGTCATTTAGCAGACGCTCTTATCCAGAGCGACTTACAGTTAGTGAATGCATACATGTTTTTTTTTTGTTTTTTTCATACTGGCCCCCCGTGGGAAACGAACCTACATCCCTGCCGGCCAAACCCTCCCCTACCTTGGACGACACTGGACCAATTGTGCGCCGCCCATGGGTCTCCCAGTCGCGGCCGGCTGCGACAGAGCCTGGACTCGAACCAGGATCTCTAGTGGCACAGCTAGCACTGCGATGCAGTGCCTTATACCACTTAGACCACTGCGCCACAGTTATTTTTATTTATTTTTAAACACTAATTCTTGATCCAGAAAGGGATTGAATGTCTCTGCTGTAACCAAGAAACTTGATCTTGACATCTAGCCAATTAGCTAGCAAGTTAGCAAACCAAATGCATAGCTGGAGCCCTGAACAGGAAATCATTTATTTGACATATTTTAGATTTCTTATAATTATAGATTCAGATTGTTTAATAGTCACATGTACATGGTTGCAGGTGTGATTGCAGTGTAGAGTAAAAATCGTAGACTTCGAGCTGCAACACGAAGGGCTAGTGAAATAAAATAATGAAAATGGTAATAAAAAACAATATAAACTGTGGCAGTGATGAATAAATACATATCCATTGGGGTGGAGGCAGAGTAAAGACTGTTGAGGGGGTGGGGTGGAATGACCATAGGGGGAGCAGCCGCATGATCATTGAGTGAAAAAAAAAAAAAGTAACAATATACAGTACCAGTCAAAAGTAAGTAAAAGTAAAAAAAAATTACATTGTAGAATAATAGCGAAGATATAAAAACAATAAAATAACACACATGGAATCATGTAGTAATCAAAAAGGTGTTAAACAAATCAAAATGTATTTTATATGTGAGATTCCTCAAATACCCACCCTTTGATGACAGCTTTGCACACTCTTGGCATTCTCTCAACCAGCTTCACCTGGAATGCTTTTCCAACAGTCTTGAAGGAGTTCCCACATGCTGAGCACTTGTTGGCTGCTTTTCCTTCACTCTGCCGTCCGACTCATCCCAAAACCATCTCATTTGGGTTGAGGTCGGGGGATTGTGGAGGCCAGGTCATCTGATGCAGCACTCCATCCCTCTCCTTGGTAAAATAGTCCTTACACAGCCTGGAGATGTGTTGGGTCATTGTCCTGTTGAAAAACAAATGATAGTCCCACTAAGCACAAACTAGATGGGATGGCGTATCACTGCAGAATGCTGTGGTAGCCATGCTGGTTAAGTGTGCCTTGAATTCACCAGCAATGCACCCCCACACCATAACACCACCTCCTCCATGCTTTACGGTGGGAACTATACATGCGGAGATCATCCGTTCACCCACACCGTGTCTCACAATGACACGGCGGTTTGAACCAAAAATCTCAAATGTTGACAAATTTCCACCGGTCTAATGTCCATTGCTCGTGTTTCTTGGCCCAAGCAGGTCTCTTCTTCTTATTGGTGTCCTTTAGTCGTGGTTTCTTTGCAGCAATTCGACCATGAAGGCCTGATTCACACTGTCCCCTCTAAACAGTTGATGTTGAGATGTGTCTGTTACTTGAACTCTGTGAAGCATTTATTTGGGCTGCAATTTCTGAGGCTGGTAACTCTAATGAACTTATCCTCTGCAGCAGAGGTAACTCTGGGTCTTCCATTCCTGTGTAGGTCCTCATGAGAGCCAGTTTCATCATATTGCTTGATGGTTTTTGCAACTGCAGTTGAAGAAACTTTCAAAGTTCTTGAAATGTTCCGTAATGACTGACCTTCATGTCTTAAAGTAATGATGGACTGTCGTTTCTCTTTGCTTATTTTAGCTGTTATTGCCATAGTATGGACTTGGTCTTTTACCAACTAGGGCTATCTTCTGTATATCCCCCTACCTTGTCACAACACAACTGATTGGCTCAAATGCATTAAGAAGGAAATTAACTTTTCAGAAGGCACACCCGTTAATTACGACTACTGTCGTGTCGTCAGCGAACTTGATGATGGAGTTGGAACTGTGTGAGGCCACGCAGTCGTGGGCATACAGAGAATACAGGAGGGGACTGAGGACGCACCCTTGTGGGGCCTCCGTGTTGAGGATCAGTGTCGAGAAAGTAATGTTGCCTACCTTCACCACCTGGGGGCAGCCTGTCAGGAAGTTCAGGACCAGCTGCATAGGGAGGAGTTCAGACCCAGAGCTGTGAGCTTTGTAATGAGCTTATAGGGCACTATGGTATTGAAGGCCAAGCTGTAGTCGATGAACAGCATCCTCACATATGCATTCCTTTTGTCCAGGTGGGTAAGGGCAGTGTGCAATGCAATGGCAATTGCGTCGTCCGTTGATCTGTCAGGGCGGTAGGCGAATTGGAGAAGGTTGAGTGTATCGTGGAGGGAGGAGGTGATATGGTCTTTGACTAGCCTCTCGAAGCACTTCATGATGACGGAAGTTAGTGCTACTGGTCGGTAGTCATTCAGTTCAGTTACTTTCCCACAGGGATGATAGTGGACATCTTGAAGCAGGTGGGTATAGAGGCCTGAGCTATGGAGAGATTGGAAATGTCAGAGAACACAACAGCCAGCTGGTCTGCACATGCTCTAAGTGCAAGGCTAGAGATGCCATCTGGGCCTTGCGAAGGTTAACACGTTTTTTGACTTACATACGTCCTCAGTTGAGACTGTGAGTGTGTAGCCCACGTTGTCATCGGGGGCTCTCCTCGGCAGAATCTTGAGAAAAAGTTGTTTAGCTCGTCTTTTTGTAATCCGTTATCGTTAGGAGCCAATGCCACATACGCCTTGTGTCCGACCCGCTGAATTGCACCTCCACTTTGTCTCTATACTTGTGTTTCGCCATCTTGATCGATCTACGTAAGTCATATTTGTACTGTTTAACCAAACTATTGTCCCCGGTCACCTTGCGCTGTTTATAAGCAGCATCTCTCTCTTTCAGTTTTGCTACAGGGCTGCTATTCATCCACGGTTTTTGATTCAGGTACGTTTTGAAATATACTATCGGTATCACGTCATCTATGTCTTTTTTTATGAATCCGGCGACTGAGTCGGTGTATTCATTGACATTATCTCCAGAGCACAGGAGGTTTGTGGCACGTTAATTGGGGAGGACGTACTCATGGTAATGGCTGAAGCGCAATTAGTGGAATGGTATCAAACACATGGTTTCTGATCACTGGAATGTCCCTCTTGAGTCTTTGTTTGTAGGCGGGGAGAAGCAAGATGGAGTCATGGTCGGATATTCCGAAAGGAGAACGGGAGAGGGCCTTATACCCGAGCCGAAAAGGTGCGTTGGTAATAATATGAGAGCACGGTTATCAAATTACTTTTGTTAAAGTCCACCGCAACAATGAACGCTGCCTCCGGGAATGCAGTCCCCAGTTTGTTCAGGGTCCAATGAAGATCTTTGAGAGCCTTTTTGCTGTTGGCTTGGGGCGGGATGTACACAGCCATGGTGATAATCCGGGTGAACTCTCTCAGATGGTAAAAAGGACAACATTTTATGCCCAAGTATTCCAAGTCGGCGGAGCAGAAACTCACAAGATCCTGTACGTGTCCCCCTTCGCACCATGTGTTGTCAGTCATAAAGCAGAGCCCACCACCCTTGCTCTTGCCAGAGAGAGCCCGCTTCCTATCCGCTCTAAAAACTGTCAAACCCGCTGGTTGTATATAATCCGTCTGGATGTCGGAGGAAAGCCAAGTCTCTGAAAAACAGAGTATGTTGCAGAATCTGATCTCCCTCTGGAAGGAAATATTAGCTCTGAGTTCGTTAAGTTTGTTCATTAATGATTGAACATTGGTGAGTAGTATGCTCGGTAATGGAGGACGGGTCGCCCGGCGTCTTAATCTCACTAAGACCCCGCCACGTCTGCCTCTCCGTCAGCGTATTCGTTTCCTACTCTCTGGTAGGACTCCCAAGCAGCTCGGCTCCTCATGAAGAAGCTAGTCCATTGTTCTGCTGTCTCAGGGAATTCAGGGAGGTCGGGAGGACAGTGAGTACCCAGCGATTCGTATTCCAAAAGTTATTCCCGGGTGTGTGTAGTAAAGCACGAAACAAACTGATTAAGAAAATTTGATTAAAACACTAGGAAAAAAAACGGCAATGTTTTATCGGAGCTCGAGGCGAAGTGCCCTCTGTCTGCGCCATCTAAGCAGTGGCGTAGCAGGAAACCACGCACATTTTCTTTCCATTTTTTATTTACAAATTGTGCTCGGGTGCGTGCTATGCCACTGCTTAGAACTATAAGTTAAATATAACTATAAGAAATCTAAGATGTGTCAAAAAAATTATATCCAGCTCAGGGCTCCAGCTATCCATGTGGTTTGCTAACTTGCTAGCTAAGTGGCTAGATGTCAAGATCAAGCTTCTAGGTTACATCAGAGACATTCAATCCCTTTCTGGATCAAGATCCCTGTTGCCAAAAAAATTAGTGTTTAAAGAAATTGCGACCTTTGTGTGCACTTCAGATAATACCATATACCCTGGTATGGTACAGAAACGGTATGACAATCTGAATACCGCCCAACCCTTTTGGCTACAGTAATGTCTAGATGGTCTGTAAAGTATTGGAAGTTACCGAGTGAGTGTCTTTGATAGCTAGCTAGCTAACCAACTAGACAGTTAAGTGTAAAACGCAGCTCGCTAGCTAGCGAGCTGCTTTTTACACTTAGCTAGTTAGCTAGCTAGATAATGAACTAACTGCAATTATCATAAACCATTATTATCTAGCTAGCTACAATAGCTAAATATCTGTCAGATGTAAAGTAAGCAGGATGATGGCATGTCAGAAACAATGCATGTTGACTAGCTAGCGATCTAATGCCTACATATGTAACTCGGAAGTGAAGCCTACTTTCTGAATTAAGCAATAGAGTCGATACTTCTACAATTAATAGGGTTGTCATTTAGATAGCTTGCTACCTAGACTAATCACCCTATTTGAAGCAGTTTAGCTGCAAAAGCCGTCCTGTAGCTCAGTTGGTAGAGCATGGCGCTTGCAACGCCAGGGTTGTGGGTTTGTTTCCCACGGGGGGCCAGTATGAAAATTGTATGCACTAACTGTAAGTCGCTCTGGATAAGATTGTCTGCTAAATGACTTAAATGTTAAGCTAGCAGCTAACTATATTCAAATAAGGAGCATGTTGTCGTTGATATCATGATGGAATAAGTCAAGGTTACAATTGTTAGTGAAATGGTACTTGGTGCCATAAAATGAATAATAGCTTAGCTATAAATTCAGATGGATGCCATGTAATTTGTCGTAACCATAATCACAAAATGGCATGCATTTTTGTATCAGCTCTGTTGGGTTTCCACTAGTTACCACAGCCACAACGTCAAAATTGGCCAAATTCATGAAAACAAACTTTTGCATTTTGGTCTCAATTTAAAGGGTAGGTATAAGGTTATCAGTGTGGTTAGGTTAGGCTTAAAATCAGATTTTAAGAAGATAAATTGTAGAAAAGGGACGGGATGTATGACTTTGTGGTTGTGTTAACTAGTGACGACCACTCTATTGTCATTTAAAGACTGAATCATGCATTCAGGTTGAGGCTTGCTATCAGCAGGAAGATGGAGCACTCCGTGCCAGTAGGTCATGATATAATGTTTTCCATTATATAATTTCAAGAGCTAATAATACACTCATATAAATGTGAAAGAGCCGTATGCACCATACAACGGTTTACTCCTGGAGGAACTCCCTGTCTGCGATTGGAGGGTTAGGCAGGAGGCCCTGGGCCAGTGGTAGGCCAGGGGTGAGTGCTCTCTCTATCAAGCACACTCACTTACTCTATCAGTTTCTCTCCAGGTGCAACAAAGACAGACTGATCCAAGGATTTCCAGAGCCTTCTGACCAACTACCTGCGATCTCTCCAGAGCACAGAGAAGTAAGCTCCACTCATAATAGTATACTTGATGCACTATGTAAACCTCCTTCACTATGGCAGTCTGCTTGTGTGATGCTAGCATATTATCCAGGGCCAACGGTTGGAGTGGATTTACTGTATTCACTCAAACTCATGCCCTCTTCTCCCTGTAAAAGTCTCCCAGACATTTATCAAAACTAACATGTGTCCATCCCCCTTTCCTCTAGGTGAGTCTGCTGGGCTATGGAACTCTAGAGCAGCACATCAACAAACCTGTCACTCTGTTGTCAGCTATCCGCAGACTTTCAATGGCCACATTTTGGGGATGACCAAATGCCATGAAGTTTTGTATGAACAACAATTTTTAATTTTTTTATTGTAAGATTACAAAACAATAACTTTTTCAAAGCATGTTTGTCATGTTGGTCTTCACTTGTTTACTAACTGCTGTGATAACTTAAACATCCAGACAAATACACTTAGAGATTATGATTTAAAAGGAGTCTCATGTCCAGAGTGAACATTTTTATTAATGTCTTTCCGGTGAGAAGAAGGCAGTGGGAAGGTAGGCCCCTAAATGGCAGGAAATCCAAAGAAAGAAGACGAGTAGACAGCCGGTATGTAGCAATAAACTTTAGTGAACTATTAACAGAATATATTTACAAAATAATACATATGGGAGCAGTCAGTCTAGTACATCAGGACGCACAACTGCAACGTGTTTCGACTACTAGAGCCTTCCTCAGGGAGCGGTGTCTGTACACTACCATTCAAAAGTTTGGGGTCACTTAGAAATGTCCTTGTTTTCTATGAAAACATACATGAATTGAGTTTGAATAGGAAATATAGCAAAATGCATCGGAAATGTAGTAATTGACAAGGTTAGAAATAATTGTGTCCTTCAAACTTTGCTTTTGTCAAAGAATCCTCCATTTGCAGCAATTACAGCCTTGCAGACCTTTGGCATTCTAGTTGTCAATTTGTTGAGGTAATCTGGAGAGATTTCACCCCATGCTTCCTGAAGCACCTCCCACAAGTTGGATTGGCTTGATGGGCACTTCTTACGTACTATACGGTCAAGCTGCTCCTACAACAGCTCAATAGGGTTGAGAATACCAGCTGACTGCTTCTTCCCTAAATAGTTCTTCCATAGTTTGGAGCTGGGATTTGGGTCATTGTCCTGTTGTAGGAGGAAATAGGCTCCAATCAAGCGCCGTCCACAGGGTATGGCATGGCATTGCAAAATAGAGTGATAGCCTTCCTTCTTCAAGATCCTTTTTACCCTGTGCAAATCTCCCACTTTACCACCACCAAAGCACCCCCAGACCATCACATTGCCTCCACCATGCTTGACAGATGGCATGAAGCACTCCTCCAGCATCTTTTCATTTGGTCTGCGTCTCACAAGTGTTTTTCTTTGTGATCCGAACACCTCAAACTTCGATTCGTCTGTCCATAACACTTTTTTCCAATCTTCCTCTGTCCAGTATCTGTGTTCTTTTGCCCATCTTAATCTTTTATTTTTATTGGCCAGTCTGAGATATGGCTTTTTCTTTGCAACTCTGCCTAGAAGGTCAGTATCCCGGAGTCGCTTCTTCACTGTTGACATTGAGACTGGTGTTTTGCGGGTACTATTTAATGAAGCTGCCAGTTGAGGACCTGTGAGGCGTCTGTTTCTCAAACTAGACACTCTAATGTATTTCTCCTCTTGCTCAGTTGTGCACCGGGGCCTCCCACTCCTCTTTCTATTCTGGTTAGAGCCAGTTTGTGCTGTTCTGTGAAGGAAGTAGTACACAGCGTTGTACGAGATCTTCAGTTTCTTGGCAATTTCTCACATGGAATAGCCTTAATTTCTCAGAACAAGAATAGAATGATGAGTTTCAGAAGAAAGTTATTTGTTTCTGGCCATTTTAATCCTGTAATCAAACCCACAATTGCTGATGCTCCAGATATTCAACTAGTCTCAAGAAGGCCAGTTTTATTGCTTCTTTAATCAGCACAACAGTTTTCATTCATTGTGATATAAAAGGCGATCCAAAAATCAGTACTCCTACTCTGAGATGCTTTGTGAATACAGGCCCTGGTCTGTCTGCATGCTGCTTTCTAGTGATCTAACTCCCTCTTCATCTGAAATGCAACAAAACCAAAAACCATGAATAAGAATTAGCCTAGTCAGTCAGTAACTTAGTTAACTAATGAAACACTGATATAAATGTGCACAAGCCTATTCAGCCAAATTATACCAAAACAACAGCCTATTTGCAGTGAAATCTTTTTCAGTCAACAGTGCATCAATAAACAGGCAGGGGAACGAAGGAGTTTGGTAAAAGTGTTCACAATAGTCAGTATTATAGCTAGCAAATATGTAGTTGTTATTTTCTAGAAACCTAGCTACAGTCCACTTATAGTAGCTAGCTAAGGTGGTGAACTCAGACTGATGGTGGGAGTTAGGTAACGTTAGCTAACTTTCCCCCAGCAGTTTCAATCTAGCTAGCTAATGGCATTTTTTATCAACTTTATCAATCAGATGGATAGCTTAGCAAATATAGCTATTAATTTTCCCCTCGCATCTAAAGCTGCCTGATACAGCTGGCCATTTGCTAGTAAAGTAGGATGAATAGGTCAGAAGCCCCGTGTAGCTCAGTTGGTAGAGCATGGCGCTTGCAACGCCAGGGTTGTGGGTTTGATTCCCACAGGGGGCCAGTATGAAAAAATTATAAAAATGTATGCATTCACTAACTGTAAGTCGCTCTGGATAAGAGTGTCTGCTAAAATGTAAATGTAAGCCAGCTAGCAATGCCAAGTTCATGCCTTTTACCAACAAAAACCATGTACACGTATAAAATAGACAATTACCTTCAAGCAGATCATTTTAGCATCATTCTAGGACTTCAGGCTGAAGAGTAATAGCTACTTGTTTATAGAACCGGCGTCTTCACCAGATGTTATCCCCAGTCAGCTCCAGTCTCCCCCAATGAACGTCACAGGCAAAATCACAGGCTGCGTTATGCACTTGAGGGGGCGTTGCTTACTAGCACTCGTGCTTCACATAATTGTTCTTTAGTAGCCCGAAAAAAAGAAAACGTTTATTTTTATTTTTATTGCCATCTACAAGGGGTGTATATTCTATTTATATTGGCACATTTAACTTGCAACATGCCCTTTAAAACAGCAATCAAACCCACCTACTTATGCCATCCAAATCATGTTATGCTAATAACGGTACACAGTGAAACAGGTTTATGAGATTACAACCTTCCCGGAACCTTGGATCTGTCTGCGTGCTAAAAACAAACATGAAAAGGATTTACAAAGATTATTCGGATACGTTTCTATTAGTCACTCACATTTTTTAAAAGCCAAGCTCACATTCCATCCTGAAGGTTATTGGTGGATAATATTGATGAATGCAGATAGGAAAAATGTGGTGCGGTTTGGTGTGAGGCCCTTTATGGAATGAGGAACAAATCTGAATAATGGCCAGTTATCCTAAAGAGACATCTGGTTGGTTAATATTGATAATGCGAAGGGCATTTGTTTAGAGTTCACAGGAAGCGGCCGGTTTCTTCCAGTCCCAATTACAGATAGTGCCAGTCCTTGTTTAGCTGACACTAAACGCCTCTGGAGGAGAGGACACAATTTCCTGCCGAGAAAATGAGATTAATTTGTTATAATTTCATATGTATCTATCGGAGGAGGCTGAATTATCAGACGGTGCTAAATTGAAAGACAACCAAGCGTTCCCGACGGAGTCAGCAGAAAAAAAAGAAGCTCTGATGACCCTTGAAGAGAAAATGAAAGCATTTTGGAAATGTTAATATAAGGACTATCTTAATTTACTGAATCATTGAAGATATGCTTACTCATTGAAAAACCCAAGACCCCTTAAATCTAAAATGCTGACGGGCAAATTCTAATTAAAATTAGGGCAAAATGGTTTTGATATGCATGGTACGGCTGAGTCAAAGGGTTTATGCTTATGCTTGTGCAGGAAAATTTGTATTAAACGTGTGAAATGTTTTTCAACTATGATGACTTGAAAAACGTGAGCTAATGCATTAGTCTTCAGAGGACAGCATGGTCATTCTGCAACCACATAGGCAGGGGACTTTTACTGTTAATGCAATGTAAATGACTGAGGGTAATAGGGATACGTTAATGTATTACAAATGGAAAGTGTAAGGCACCAGTGAACTTGATCATTTTGTGAGTGGTTGGGGAAGTAAGATGTTGTAAATTGTATGTGAGAGATTATCAAAGACAAACTGGGGTGATAATGCTGGTGGGGAGAGAGAGGGTTTTGTAGGAAGAGTGGCTGTTGTCAGTAGGCCTTGAAATTTACCCCAAATTACCCATTTTAAAACCAGTGTGTGCATGTATATGTGCTCATATGAATGATTATCCAAAACAAAAATATCACCACATTTTCATTCTAAATCAACATCAAAATCAAATCAAATGTTATTGGTCGCATACACATATTTAGCAAATGTTATTGTGGGTGTAGTGAAATGCTTGTGTTCCTAGCTCCAACAGTGCAGTAATATCTAACAATACACAACAATACACACATCTAAAAGTAAAATAATGAATTAAGAAATATAGAAATATTAGGACGAGCAATGTCAGAGTCCGGAGTATGTATGTATGTATGTATGTATGTATGTATGTATGTATGTATGTATGTATATACATACATACATACATACACGGAAAGTATTCAGACCCCTTGACTTTTCCCACATTTTGTTACGTTACAGACTTAATTTAAAATTGATTAAATAAGTGTTCTTTCTTATCAATATACACACAATAACCCATAATGACAAAGTGAAAACAGTTTAGGTAGAAATTCTAGCAAATGTATTAAAAACAAAAAACGGAAATACCTTATTTACATAAGTATTCTGACCCTTTGCTCATGTGCATCCTGTTTCCATTGATCATCCTTGAGATGTTTCTACAACTTGATTGGAGTCCATCTGTGGTAAATCCAATTGATTGGACATGATTTGGAAAGGCACACAGCTGTCTATGTAAGGTCCCACAGTTGACAGTGCATGTCAGAGCAGAAACCATGCCATGAGGTCGAAGGAATTGTCCGTAGAGCTCCGAGACAATATTGTGTCGAGGCACAGATCTGGGGAAGGGTACCAAAACATTTCTGCAGCATTGAAGATCCCAAAGAACACAGTGGCCTTCATCATTCTTAAATGGAAGAAGTTTGGAACCACCAAGACTCTTCCTAGAGCTGGCCGCCCGGCCAAACTGAGCAATCGGGGGAGAAGGGCCTTGGTCAGGGAGGTGACCAAGAACCTGATGGTCACTCTGACATGGCTCCAGAGTTCCTCTGTGGAGACGAGAGAACCTTCCAGAAGGACAACCATCTCTGCAGCACTCCACCAATCAGGCCTTTATGGTAGTGAAGAATTCTGGCACCATCCCTACAGTGAAGCATGGTGATGGCTAGGGCTGTTACAGTGTCCATATTACCACCACAATGGCGGTCACAAGTCATGAAGGCAGTCAAATTCCACGTGACCTTTTAGTCACGGTAATTAGGCTTCTCCAAGCTCTCATGGTCATTAGTAGCCTACCAAACTTGCTAACTAACTGGTACTCAGCACTCTATTGTCCCTCGAACCACTCTGACATCAATGTAAATGTAGTCGAAAATCTAAATCAAACACTTCATGAGTGCCCATGAGCTCATGTTGCGCAACATTTCTATAGGTTATGCAATTGCGTGAGAAAACAGAGTGATGGCCACCATTAAAAAGAGGAGGATCCCCTTTCTATAGGCTAGGCCTACTATATTTATTTCTCAACTTTCCTAATATTAAGCACACAGCCTACCTGTAACGGTTGGTGTGAGGTGTGACCTAGGTGCGGTGCAGGATAGACAATAGAAAGTAGGCAAGGATGGTGAAACAAGGATCATTACTGGTGGTCCAAAAACCAGGATACAAAACAACGGACTATACACAAAAACAAATGAGGAGCACATAGTTCTCCAACAAACAGGCTGACAGCAAACAATACGAAACACTAACTCTGACTGGAAAAACACAATGACACAGGGAGAACACTTCTCGAGTACCTGTAACTCCGTCACGTGATCCGACACTGATAAATACTGCTTGACATCAAGGAACTAGCAGAGAAAACTGAGCAAGGGAACACAGGGAAGTGAGGGCATAAACACACAGGTAAATCAGAAAGCCACAGGTGATACCAATAGGCAGATAATTAGTCCCGACTGTGAGTGAGGAGGTGCCTAAGGTTGTCGGAGGATGACATCTAGTGGGTCGCTCCGGAACTGCGACCCACTCCTGTAACACATACCTGGCTGGCTTGAAAATGAACCCCGGGAAAAGCATCCTCCATTCGCTATTTATGTATTTTTTCCCCTGCCCCTGTTTCGAGACAGGTGCATGATAATGGTACATTCTAAATCAAAACAAATTTCACACATATATTATTTAGTATATGTAAAGACAAGATTAAATCAAGAATAGTCTGATGGGTGACAATATTAACCTATCACTTGTGAATTATATACAGTATTATCACTTGTGAATGATGCCCATCATAAGGCAAGAAACAATGCTTTTTTTAGCGACTATTTCGAATCATAGTTGCACACCTCATGTAGCCTAGCCCATAGGCCTACATGTTTTGATAAGGTTTGATATTTGGCCACATCTAAAGTGGCCAAATAACTTCTTAAAATTCAGCACATTAATCCACTTTGCAAGGGATGTAGAGCCTAACTGGCATACATAAGCTTGGGGAAGATAATTTCCACCATAAAAATGCACCTTCGGAGCATGCAGCACTCAGGGAGAAGGGAATTATAATGATTATATTTAGCCCAAGGGCACAACGGCCACTGGCCGCAAAAGGCAAGGATTTTTTTAGGGGGCATTATGGCCACACAAAGGGGATGCTGCCGGGAAATTCGACGTATTATCAAGTGCTTGTCAAATTGGGAACGAGAGACTGATGAAGTGTGTACAGCCTGCGCCAAAAACAAAGCAGAGCTCACGCCTTTCATGCAACTTTTTCAAATCATCATTAGAGTTGCATCATGCAGCCTTATAATATATAAAAAATCTAAAAACATATAGCCCAACGTTTGTAGTTACATTAAAGTTACATTAATGACTTTAAATTAAGCATATTGGAGTACCTATTTCTTTGTTAACCGCTCAACACAGAATAGCTGAATGTGCGCACTCCCTCAAATCGTTTGGAGAAAATATCCACTCTATTTCATTCAGCTTTGTTCAATTGTATTCTTGATACTAGAAAATAATATAAAAATAATGGCATGGAATTCTAAGCAAATCTTGTCTGCTAAATGAACTAGTGTAGCCCACAGCCATATGGCATAACCTTCCAGAAGGACAACCATCTCTGGATTGCTGCAGAGATGGTTGTCCTTCTGGAAGGTTCTCCCATCTCCACTGAGGAACTCTGTCAGAGTGACCATCAGGTTCCTGGTCACCACCCTGACCAAGGCCCTTCTCCCCCGATTGCTCAGTGTGCCTTTCCAAATCATGTCCAATCAATTGATTTTACCACAGGTGGGCTCCAATCAAGTCGTAGAAACATCTCAAGGATGATCAATGGAAACAGGATGCACCTGAGCTCAATTTTGAGTCTCATAGCAAAGGGTCTGAATACTTATGTAAATGTCATATTTCTGTTTTTTTGTCAAAAATGTCAAAATCTGTTTTTGCTTTCTGATTATGATGTATTGCGTGTAGATTGATGAGGGATGAAAATAATTTAATCCATTTAAGAATAAGGCTGTAACATAACAAAATGTGGAAAAAGGGAAGGGGTCTGAATACTCTCCGAACTTACTGTAACTAGCCTCTCAAAGCACTTCATGATGACAGAGGTGAGTGCTAAAGGGCGATAGTCATTTAGTTCAGTTACCTTTGCTTTCTTGGGTACAGGAACAATGGTGGCCATCTTGAAGCAAGTGGGGACAGCAGAATGGGATCAGGAGCGATTGAATATGTCCGTAAACGCTCCAGCCAGCTGGAGGACACGCATGCTCTGAGGACACGGCTAGGGATGCCGTCCAACTCCTTTCATGTGAGAACAAGCTAACTATATTCCAGAAGCCAGAGTCAAGCAGCTGGGTTCGCTCTGGACATCGTTGAGCTGGATAATTATGCTAAAGTGCAGTAGGCAACGAAATGGCCGTCATTAGGCTGACCTTCCATCAGAGAGAGGACTCACAGCTGGACCCGGGTGTGAAAAGAGGGTGAATAACCTCCTTCGTTCCTCTCTACCACCCTCCTACTAAAGCACGATTCACAGATGTACATGTATTATACTCTATAATACAGAGCCATAGTATGTGGCTCTGATATAATGTATTGTCAGATGGAAGTGTATATGGTAATGACAGGTGGCACGTGTGACAATGAAGAAGGCACTGGTCATTAGCTAGCTAGCAATGTACTTACGACAGCACCTACTTGAGACAAGCAATACAGAACAACGAAATGAATGGTAATTTATTACAAATCACATTTAGTCAACATCAGACCTCTTTGCGTTCATAGTGTATCAGAACATAGTGTTATAGTGTTGTTTATCATTCTGAAAATGCTCAAATATGTGATTGCTTATCATTCAACTGGAGCAGAAAAAATCCTAAATGACTTGAACCATATCGAGATTTAAAAACAGTCGTCTTCAGAAACATTACAGTTCTCCACAGTAGTGCCACTGCTAACAAGGACCATTCACATGAGTAGGCCATCCTCTTAGTAGCCACCGCTACGCTAAATCCTGAGAGCATCATCAGACTGATTGCCTCACCTCATAAGTGGGCGCTCTACAACTTAAAGACCAGTTGGTGAGTTGTTAAATCCTATGATGTTTTGTTTTTTACTTCTGGCACCTTTCATCAGTATAGTATGGTGTCTGATACCAACTCCAAATGACTGACACAACTTCCATGTACGTGTTACTGTCCTAATATGTTCACTATACAAAGCCATGGTCACATTGTCAATTGTTGCAAATGTTTGTATAGGGAGGATGGAAAAGGAGGAATAAGGCTGGACCAGGGATCCAATGCATGGAGTTACAACAAAATCAAGCCATAATAACACTCCTCATCCAATTTTACAATTCGAGCCGATACTCGTTCTTGCCAACACTTTTTGCACAGCATCTCTTGATCCAGATTTCTGTAATATCCGTTTCTTGTGTAATGCTTCCGGCGTAAGTCTAAAGATAGTACATGCACTAATTGTTTAACCCGAGGTCTCGGAAATCAATTTGAACTCTTGACAGATTGCCTCTAAGTCAATAAGCCTCTCCGCCCAGGTATAAGCCATTTATAAGCCATTTCAAAAATAACTGCTTGGAATTAGTGGGTGTATGGAACGGAATAAAATGTTCTCATCTGCTCTAGGTTGATGAGGGTTATCTCAGAGCGTTTCAGCTCCTTCCTCCCCTGGGTGCCTTCTCTCACAGCGGGGGCTACGTATGCTTCATGTGGGACCGGTACCATAATCCCATTTACTCTGGTATTTAACCAGAAGGAGATCTAACCCTCGTTTCCTCCAACCATCAGTAATCGATGATTGAGATCAAAGACGAGTCTAATATTACGCTACGTTAGGCATGACACTGGCAGAATGTCTCCCCATAAAAAGGGGGCGAGGGAGAAAGGATTTTATCCAAAAAAGACAGAGGGTTTATTTATCTATTTTGAGTTTAAGATATGGGCATTGTAGTCATGGATGTCATTGTGCATTTGATGCCAAACAACTCAGTAGAATTAGCGCTCTGCCTCACCAGTCAACCAGGTATGACCTGATGCAACTAGAAAGACTTTCCCCGAATCGATTGAGATGGAAACATTCATCAATGGCATAATGCTCTTAGGAGCCAAAAGGGCTTAACAGCCAAAGTCTCAACAGCCAAAGACTGAACAATCCTTAGGATCCCCAGATTTCTAGTGATCACTCTGTCTGTACTGTAACCCCCATGACATAAAACCTTCATAAAAACACCATAACATGCCATTAAATACCATATGTGCGTGTGCGTGCTTCAGATTAGGCAGCAAAACAGGGGGAGGGCTCCCTAAGTGGAATGGACTCAGTGTGTAGTGTGACGACCCTCCCACTCTGTCTGCCGTATTCTCTCTTTGCTCTTGTTTCCTTATTAGGATGCTGGTGCGCGGAGTTGGGAGGGTCGTCAGCTACATGGGAAACACCTGGGCCGGGTGTGTCCCAGCATAAATGGACCTCTTCCACATTCATTGAGGAGACTCTCTCCAGGCAGATACTTTGACTTTGGTTGTGGTATTTTTGTGGCCTTTTTGGTTGTTTGCTTTGGCACCTCTCAACACTTTTCCATATTACATTTATGCATGCAAACACTCACTTACACTACTGATTACTGATTACACACACCATTGTTATTTGATTTAGTTTACTTTAGTTAATAAATATATACTTTGAGTATTCCCTGTCTCCACGTGTCTCCCTTTTGTTATGAACTTGAGCCGGTTCGTGACAAGTGGGGGCTCGTCTGGGATCTTGAACTGGTTGTGTTTGGGAGAACGTTGAGTTAATGTCCAATTCTGTAGGGTCTTTCTTTGTAAATTTTGTTAGTTTGTTTGCGTTTGATAGGCCCAGTATTGGTTGCCTTTGGGTTGTGTACTGCGTTGGAGAGAGTACATTGGTTAGTTTCCAGTCCCTGCCCAGCCTGGAAACTCTTGCTCGACTCGCTGTTGGGACATCGGTCTGAGGAGGTGAGTAAATCGGCTGTGTACCTCAGTGGGAGATTGGGTAGGGTAGTGACATTTTCTACCCGGAGCCATAGCTTTTTCCCCCCTGATAGGCTTAGTGACGTGTTTTGTTTTGGGATACGTTGGGCATGGTTAAATGTTTGTTATTTTTGTGTCTGTGGACTGAGCAGTTGTCTCGGGGGCACATCCGTGGCTTGGGGGAATCTACCAGCGTGCTGGGGGGTTTAATTCCTTGCCAGCGGGCTACAGTGCGTAATTACCCACCGCGAATCTGCACGAAGACTAGGGTTGAGTTATTGTAGGTTTTGGGGAAGCTCCATATCCCAGCTCTCTTCTGTGGTACTCGGTGTGATTGTCATTTCTCTTGTGTCTGGTGTGCTCAGCAGAGGGGTTGAGCAAGATTATTATGATATATAAATTTTTTTTTTTCCTGATTATGGCGTCTAATGTAGACGAGTTCATTCGCTTTCCATCAGAAGAACTGTTAGAATTATGTACTAAAGAACAGCTGTTGAAGGTTGCTGAACACTACAAGGTTGAAATTAGTGATAAACGTCTAAAAAATTCTATTAGGTTAATATTGAAGGCCAATTTGATGGAGAGTGGTATTCTGGATGTTACCACTGGGGCAGCCTCTGCTGAGGACACGTTGTCTCCCCGATATGTTACAATGACCGCTCCATCGGTTAGTCATAGTAGTCTTCTTTTTGAACAGCAGAAAGAACTGCTTCTGTTACAGCTAGGGCATGATCGTGTAAAATATGAAAGGGAATTGGAATTTAAACAGGATATGGAGCGTGCTAAAATCAAGCTGCAACAAGAGCGACTAGAGTTGGTTAGGGAAGGAAAGCTCTCAGGGGAGAGTTTGCTCTGGGAAGGGGATCCAGAGTTACCTAGGGGTCGTTCCTCTTTTGGTGGTAATCCAGACACATTTGATATTGTTGGGAATTTACGGTTGTTGCCCCAGTTTAATGAAAAGGACCCGGAGACATTCTTTTCGTTGTTTGAGCGTGTTGCTGACGCTAGGAGTTGGCCTGATTCTGATCGCACTTTGATGTTGCAGTGTGTGCTGACTGGTAAAGCGCAAGAAGCATATTCAGCTCTTAGTGTAGCAGACAGTGTTAGTTATGAGAAGGTTAAACGGCTGTGTTACAGAGTTACGAATTGGTCCCTGAGGCTTACCGCCAACGATTTAGAACTTTAAAAAGGGATGATCAGCAGACTCATGTTGAGTTTGCGCGAATATTATCTTCACAGTTCAATCGCTGGTGTTCTGCCTCTGCAGTTATGACTTTCCAAGGGCTGTGTGATCTGATTATGTTAGAACAATTTAAGGACACAATCCCTGATCGTATAGCGACGTACATTAACGAACGAAAAATAAAGACTGTCGCTGAAGCTGCGGTTTTGGCAGATGAATATGTGTTGACTCACAAAAATGTTTTTGCAGAACCCCGTATTCGGAGTGAGTGGGGGCGTTCGCAGAGATTTGGGCCTCGCTCGCCGAGATACTTCGGTTCCCGGGCAGAGTTTCATTCAACTGGGGTTGAGCCTGATACCCGTGGTAAAACTGACTTTGGTCAAGAGTGTCACTACTGTCAAGAATTAGGTCATTGGAAAAATGAATGTCCGATTCTTAGGTCTAGGGGTAAATTCAGTACAGGTGCTTATGGTAAATCGAGGCCTGCAGCGTTAGCAGCGCCTGTTCCACATCAGTTCACTCCTGACGCATTGTCTCATGCCCAGAGCCAGGTGAAGGGCTATATTGATCCCGACTATTTACCTTTCGTTACGGAGGGTTTTGTGTCTATGGTAGGAAGTAAGAACCTAGTGCCAGTAAAGATCCTAAGAGACACAGGTGCCTCTGAATCATTTGTGTTGGAATCTGTGTTACCCTTCTCTGCGGAGACTGATTCGGGGAATAGTGTTCTAATTAGGGGAATAGGTTTGAACACTCTGTCAGTTCCATTGCATAAACTGATGTTGGATTGTGGACTGGTGAAAGGTGAGGTTGTTGTGGGGGTGCGTCCTTCATTGCCTATTGAGGGTATTGACGTGATCCTTGGAAATAACTTGGCTGGGGAGCGTGTGTGGCCTATCGTGTTTCCATCTTTAGTGGTTTCCACTAAGCCGTCAATTGTAGGGATTCCTGATGAGAGTGCGCAGAATTTCCCAGAGGTGTTTTCTGCGTGTGCAGTGACGCGTTCTATGATCCATGACGACCTGGTCACGGAACTGGCTAACGAGAATACCACAAAGAAGTCTGTTACTGTTTTCCCTGTTATCCCGTTATCTATATCCCGCTCCGATTTAATCGAGGCGCAACGGACTGACCCTACATTAGAAGAGTTGCCGGACCAAATTGTGCCTGTGGAACAGTTGGGAGATGTCGCACAGGGCTATTTTCTCCAAGAAGAGGTCCTGATGAGAAAGTGGATGTCTCATGGTAGTTGTTTTCTGGGGGAGGCGATTAGTCAGGTGGTGGTACCAGTTAAGCTTCGTGAGTTGGTGCTAACAACTTCTCACAATGACGTTGCTGGGCATATGGGTGTGAGAAAAACCTACAATCGTATCTTACGACATTTCTTTTGGCCAAGATTAAAGAGGGATGTTTCTGATTTCATCAAAACTTGTCACACCTGTCAATTAACTGGTAAACCTAATCAAGCTATTAAGCCGGTACCGCTGTTCCCTATTCCTGTACTCAGTAAACCTTTTGAGTATTTGATTATTGACTGTGTTGGTCCTCTGCCTCGTTCTAGAAAGGGTAGTAATTATTTGTTGACTGTGATGTGTCAGACCACTAGGTTTCCTGCTGCCTATCCTCTCCGGTCTATCACGACTAAGGCTGTGTTAAAAGCTTTGACTCAGTTTCTCTCACTGTTTGGAATCCCTAAGGTCATTCAAAGTGATCAAGGATCTAATTTCACCTCTAATCTCTTTGGTCAGGTTCTCCAACAACTCCATATTAAACACAACTTGTCTAGCGCCTATCATGCCCAAAGTCAAGGAGCACTAGAACGTTTCCATCAAACACTTAAGTCTTTGTTGAGAGCTTATTGTACTGAGATGGAAAAGGATTGGGAGGAGGGGTTGCCTTGGTTATTGTTAGCTGCTAGGGAGGTTTCACAGGAGAGCACAGGTTTTAGCCCAAATGACCTAGTGTTTGGACATCGGGTGCGTGGATTTTATCTGTTCTCCAGGATGACTGGAAGTCTCCCGAGCCTCCTCAGTCCCTGTGATCATATGTGGGTGATTTTCGGCGACGCTTGTATGCCGCTGGTGAAATGGCTAAAGAGAAGCTATCATCTTCACAGGACAGGATGAAGAGCATATATGATCGCCGAGCTGAGCCTCGTCACTTTTGTCCAGGTGATCAGGTTCTGGCTCTGCTGCCAATTGTTGGTTCTCCTTTTCAAGCCAAGTTTCAAGGTCCATATACAGTGGTGCGCCAGTACACTGAGCAAAATTATCTAGTTGCCACTCCAGAACGGAGGAAAGCACACCAACTGTGCCATGTAAATTTGTTAAAACCCTATTATGCACGTTCCTCTGAGACTGAACAGGGGGAGTCTACAGAGGACGGTAAGGCTGTTCTTTTGGCTGATACTGTTTATTCCCTGAGTTCTGGTCATGCTAGGTCTGTGCAGGAGCAGGAATATGTTTCTGGCCCTGACGATTGCATACTGCAGGGTAGACTGAAAAATTCAGAGACACTGGAGATTTTAGATAGCCTTCTTACTCATCTACCTGTTGATGAGCGGAAAGAGATGGTTGGTTTGATTCGGAGATTTCCAGGGTTGTTTTCTGATACACCTACACGTACAAACTTAATAGAACATGATATTGACATTGGAGATGCTGACCCCATTCGTCAACGGTTCTATAGAGTTTCTTCAGAGAAACTGCGTTGTCTGGATGCTGAGGTCAGGTACATGCTGGAGAGTAAAATAGCAGAGCCTTCTTTCTCCAGTTGGGCTTCTCCCTGTATCTTGGTCAGTAAATCGGATGGAACAAATAGATTTTGTACGGACTACCGTAAGGTAAACGATGTCACTAAGCCGGATTCATTTCCTCTTCCTCGGATGGAGGACTGCGTTGATCAAGTCGGCGCAGCTAAGTTTGTGAGCAAATTTGACCTGTTAAAGGGGTATTGGCAGGTGCCACTGACGAGTAGGGCACGTGAAATCTCTGCCTTTATTACACCTTTTGGTCTGTACTCGTATTTGGTTATGAGTTTCGGACTGCGTAATGCGCCTGACACTTTTCAGCGACTTATGAACAGGGTTGTCTCTGGTCTGGCCGGGTGCGCTGTTTATCTGGACGATGTAGTGATATATGCAGATACTTGGGAGGAACATCTGTCCCGTATTCAAGCCTTGTTCGGACGTCTGGCTGCGGGTCGCCTCACGATAAATTTGGCTAAATGTGAGTTTGCTCAGGCGACTGTTACATACCTTGGAAAGGTGGTTGGGCAGGGTGAAGTGCGTCCTGTTCGGGCTAAAGTGGTAGCTATTGATGCTTTTCCACTACCAACTACTAAAAAGGAACTGATGCGTTTCTTGGGAATGATTGGGTATTATCGTGGTTTTTGTAGGAACTTCTCTACTGTGGTCGCTCCCTTGACAGATTTGCTGAAAGCTAAGGCTGTGTACGTATGGTCTTCTCATTGTCAACAGGCTTTCGAAGATGCAAAGAGGTTGCTTACCTCAACTCCGGTGCTGGCTGCTCCTCGTGTGGATTTGTCATTTACCTTGCAGGTGGATGCTAGTCATGTGGGGGCGGGTGCAGTTTTGCTGCAAGCAGATGTGGCTGGGGTTGAGAGGCCTGTTAGTTTCTTTTCCAAAAAGTTTAACCATTATCAGTTGAACTATTCGGTCATTGAAAAAGAAGCATTAGCACTCATATGGGCGCTACAACACTTTGAAGTGTATGTTGGGTCGGGTGTAGTACCTATTGTGGTCTACACCGACCATAACCCTCTCACCTTTTTGAGGTCCATGAGGTGTCCTAATCAGAGGATAATGAGATGGTGTTTATTTTTACAATCCTTCCATCTAGATGTGCGACACATCCGGGGGACTGATAACGTGATTGCTGATGCGCTCTCTCGTGCGCCCTGTTCATGAATATTGATGTGACCGACCATTGTTTGATTTTGTCATGTTCTATCTTCCCTGTTTGTCCCCTCCTAGTCTTGTGTTCTTCTTTCCTCTTAAAGGTTGCTTCCTGTGTAAAGGTTGCTGAGGTCTGGAGAGGAGGATGATGGGTGGGGCAAGTGGAGGTGTGAACATGTACAATTTGTCGGTTTGGGACGCAGGGGCTGGTACGTTGGTCCGGGGTCCTTGTTGGTCCCCGGTCTTATGGGGGGTGTGACGACCCTCCCACTCTGTCTGCCGTATTCTCTCTTTGCTCTTGTTTCCTTATTAGGATGCTGGTGGGCGGAGTTGGGAGGGTCGTCAGCTACATGGGAAACACCTGGGCCGGGTGTGTCCCAGCATAAATGGACCTCTTCCACATTCATTGAGGAGACTCTCTCCAGGCAGATACTTTGACTTTGGTTGTGGTATTTCTGTGGCCTTTTTGGTTGTTTGCTTTGGCACCTCTCAAAACTTTTCCATATTACATGTATGCATGCAAACACTCACTTACACTACTGATTACTGATTACACACACCATTGTTATTTGATTTAGTTTACTTTAGTTAATAAATATATACTTTGAGTATTCCTTGTCTCCACGTGTCTCCCTTTTGTTATGAACTTGAGCCGGTTCGTGACAGTAGTAATAGCTTTTCTAGTCTCTGATTCGATGATTCCCGGGAAAAGAGCCACATATGATTCAATTAACTTCATCAATCATTCGTAGTATAAATATTCTGAGTGTTTGTGTCAAGTGTGTATTCAGGGAAATGAGAGGAATGAAACAGTAATTTAGTTTATTCCCTAAGATTTAGTCAACTCAAAATGCTTGGAGTGTGAAGAAATACTGCTAACACAGGGGTTTGAAGTCACACAGTGTCCCCCATATTGGATTATACCACAATAAAGGCAGTTGTGAAAGGATTTAGATAATGCTTTTGATGCCTCGAAATAAAAGGAAATAATTATACCCCAAGTCTATTTTGAGGCAAACTTGAGAATATAAAAACCTCAACAAAGTCATAAAAAATAATGGATTATACGAGGGGTTGTATTATTTACAGTTTCCTGCCGTGCCGCCTAGCTATGTTGACAAAAACAGCACGTGGCGAGAGTGAGTGCCCTCCCCTCATTCAACCCCCCTGTTACAAACACAGTTGAATTAACATTTGATCAACATTTGATCAGCAGAAAGTCCAAAGCAATCCCCTCATTATTATTCCCCCTCCGTGAAGCAAGCTGCCCATGAAATGAGCAGCCTCCGGCTAAACAGGGTATATTGTGATTTGTAAAAGTGGTAAGTCTCTGCTAGAACATCAGATAAGTGGGAAAAGTAATTTTGCTTCTGCGCCATTACTGAAACCAAGTGATGAATTCAGAAGGGGGAAATAAGAAAAACATGGACATACCTAAATCCATATCATACAACTTCCCTCCTCCAGCCAGAATTTGTCACTGGAGGAGGAAGAGAGTAAGCCGTGACCACCTGTGGGTGTGTGACGCCCACTGTGCAGACACTTAGGTAACGCAGCGAGGGAGCAGAAAGCAGGGCCCTTCCTAGGCTTCCCTCCATGAAGTAGGCCTAATCACAGATCTGAATTGGTGGATTGGTGAAAGTAATAGGGTGGTAACCTTGCTTTCAATTATCTAATCCAAACACACGGCCAGTGAAGGGAAGTGAACAAGTGCACATTTTGGGAGTAAAGAGGGATAATTAGGACATAACCCATATCTGCTTTGCTTTACCTTTGCAAAGGTTTCTACCTAGAACCTTCTATGTAGGGTTCGTAAAATGGTTCTACTAGAACACTATGAACGGTTCTACCTAGAACTCTATACTGTATGTAGAGTTCTTCATAGAACCCCTTGTAAATGGTCCTACCTAGAACCCTCTATGAAGGGATCTACCACAAACCACAAACTAGAACCATCTATGAACAGTCCACCAGCCTTATTAGCCTTTAAAATTAAGCTCTTTATTTACATTACATACAGTATATCATTTCGCTTTTCTTTGAGAGTTATACCCTAACACAGTGGTGTTAGGAAACTCCTGGTTTACAGGCAACATCAGGCCTGCCAGTCACATTATGCTTGCTTGCAAAGTGATATGTAAATCCTATTCAAATTCAGCCAGAGTGAGGATATCCAACAATTTGAACTTTAATCACCCGCAATCTGCATTCAGAAAGACTGCCAGGGTAGGGAGCTTCAATTAAGGAGACTACCTAAATCATCTAAACTGGAAAAACCATCTCAGTAACGGGTACAATAAGTCCAACTACTAACAGAATAAGATTAACCAACAATCAATGTACATGCAAAAACAGATATTGACACAAACTATTCTGAAAATCAACCTGTGTCACACCCTGATCTGTTTCACCTGTCTTGTGCTTGTCTCCACCCCACACCAGGTGTCTCCCATTTTCCCCCATTATCCCCTGTGTATTTATACCTGCATTTTCTGTTTGTCTGTTGCCAGTTCGTCTTGTCAGGTTGTACCAGTGTGTTTTTTCTCCCATTTTCCTGTTTCTCAAGTTGTTGTTTTTAGTCTTCCCAGTTCTGACCCTACTGCCTGTCCTGAGCCTGCCTGTCATCCTGTAGCTGCCTGATTCTCCTGGATTACGAACCTCTGCCTGCCCTCAACCTGCCTTTTGCCTGCCCCCTGTGTTAAAATAAACATTCTGAGATTCGAACTATCCGCCTCCTGTGTCTGCATCTGGGTCTTATCCTGAGTCGTGATGACCTGCAATACAGCATGAAGGGAAATATATTAATGATGGTAGTGGTTTTGAGTGTTTTACTCTACACAGAGTAAAAATTACACAGTCACACTCAACTCTAGCTATTAACACCAGCACTTGGGTTATTTTACACCACTGAGTGCTAAGTTATTTTAACTCCTGAATCAACAATAGACATTTTACTCAACACAAGGTACAATTCGCCAATTTGCTGTGTACCATACAATACACTGCTGGTTTACTCATACTCTCTTCTATTCTCCTACTCTCTGCTCAATAGAATCACAGAAAATACTAATTTGAAAGACAGAAATCATGGCAGAGAAACTGTCAGCACTGTATTTGTAAAATGATTAAGGGAATACCAGATACATGCACAAATATTCCCATATACATGTAGGTACAGTATAAAACCTGCTCACACGTATCTTTGTCAACTTTAAACTCAAACTCCTGATGTTAAAGTTTAAACTGAGCTAAATTCTAATGCTCTGGCACTATTTAAAAGAAAGGGGGGAAAAAACAGTAAAATAATCATAAAACCCTTTGCCTTACAAAGAACCTTCCAAAAAGGGTTCTTCCGATGAAAATGGTTCTTAGTACAACCCTATCCCTCTGATAAGAACCCTTTTGGAACCCTTTTTCTAAGAGTGTAGGCTTAAAGTGGAACTGACAGCGTTTTTGTCAAAGGCGTCAGTGAAATGCAGTGGGCGAAGTCAAACGCAGGACACAGAGCTGATCCGAAAACATACTTTACTTGAAAGTAAACTGAGAATACACAATCTCCACACAGGGAGGAAATAACCCGCACACTAATGACAGCCGATCACGAATACAATCACACACAACACACAGTGTAAGACAGAGGGTTAAACAGGGTAGACAATACAACATAATGGGAAACAGGTGTACACAATCAAGACAGAACAAGTCGAACACAGAAACATAGATCGGTAGCAGCTAGTACTCCGGTGATGACGAACGCCGAAGCCTGCCCAAGCAAGGAGGAGGGGCAGCCTCGGCTGAATCCGTAATGCAGTACCCTCCACCCCCTTGACGCGTGGCTCCAGCCGTGCGCCGACCCCGGCCTCGGGGACGGCCAGGAGGACGCGGAGCAGGGCGAGTCGGATGACTCTGGTGGAAATCCCTCAACATGGAGGGATCTAGGATGTCCCTCCTAGGGACTCAGCACCGTTACCTCCGGACCGTACCCCTCCCACTCCACGAGGTACTGCAGGCCCCCCACCCGACGCCTCGAATCCAAGATGGAACAGACTGAGTATGCCGGAGCCCCCTCGATGTCCAGTGGGGGCGGAGGAGCCTCTCATACCTCAGACTCCTGGAGTGGACCAGCTACTACCGGCCTGAGGAGAGACACATGAAACGAGGGGTTAATACGGTAATTAATAGAAAGTTGTAACCTATAACAATCCTCCTTCAATCTCCTCAGGACTTTAAATGGCCCCACAAACCGCCGACCCAGCTTCTGGCAGGGCAGGCGAAGGGGCAGGTTTCGGGTCGAGAGCCAGACCCGATCTCCCGGTGCATACACCGGAGCCTCTTTGCGGTGGCGATCGGCGCTCGCCTTTTGTCGCCTGATAGCCCGCTGCAGGTGTACATGCGCAGCGTTCCAGGTCTCTTCCGAGCGCCGAAACCACTCGTCCACCGCAGGAGCTTCGATCTGGCTCTGATGCCAATGTGCCAGGACCGGCTGATAACCTAACACACACTGAAAAGGCGTAAGGTTAGTTGAGGAGTGGCAAAGTGAGTTTTGGGTTATCTCTGCCCATGGGATATATCCCGACCACTCCCCCTGCTGGTCCTGGCAATAGGACCTCAGAAACCTACCCACATCCTGGTTCACTCTCTCAACCTGCCCATTACTCTCGGGGTGAAAACCTGAGGTAAGGCTAATCGAGACCCCCAGACGTTCCATGAACGCCCTCCAGACTCTAGAGGTGAACTGGGGACCCCGATCTGACACTATATCCTCAGGTACCCCGTAGTGCCGGAAGACGTGTGTAAATAGGGCGTCAGCAGTTTGTAGGGTTGTAGGGAGACCTGGCATAGGAATGAGACGGCAGGCCTTCGAAATCCGATCCACAACGACCAAGATCGTAGTGTTCCCCTGTGAGGGGGGAAGGTCCGTGAAAAAGTCCACCGATAGATGAGACCACGGCCGTTGTGGAACGGGTAGGGGTTGTAATTTCCCTCTGGGCAGGTGTCTAGGTGCCTTACACTGGGCGCACACCGAGCAGGAGGAAACATAAACCCTCACGTCCTTGGCTAAAGTGGGCCACCAGTACTTCCCACTAAGACAGTGCACTGTCCGACCGATACCAGGATGACCAGAGGAGGGTGACGTGTGAGCCCAATAGATCAATCGATCACGAACCTCGAGCGGCACGTACATCCAACCATCCGGACACTGGGGGGGAGTAGGCTCAGTACGTAACGCCCACACTACCGGTGCCACCAGACACGACGCCGGGAGTATGGGAGTGGGCTCAATGGACCTCTCCTCTGTGTCATATTGTCGGGACAGGGCGTCTGCCTTAGCGTTCTGGGAACCTGGTCTGTAAGTGAGCGTAAACACAAATCGAGTGAAAAACATAGCCCATCTTGCCTGACGAGGGTTCAACCTCCTCGCCACCCGGATGTACTCCAGGTTACGATGGTCAGTCAAAATGAGAAAAGGGTGTTTAGCCCCCTCAAGCCAATGCCTCCACACATTCAGGGCTTGAACCACAGCTAACAGCTGTGCGCTCCGCCGGACTGAGCTTCTTAGAAAAGAAAGCACAGGGGCGGAGTTGTGGTGGCATACCCGAGCGCTGAGACAGTACAGCACCGATCCCAGCCTCGGACGCATCCACCTCAGCTTGGAATGACAAGGAAGGATCCGGATGAGCCAGCACCGGAGCCGAAGTAAACAGGTCCATCAGATGCCTAAAAGCACTGTCCGCCTCAGCCGACCACTGCAGACGCACCGGCCCTCCCTTTAGCAAGGAGGTAATGGGAGCCGCTACCTGCCCAAAGCCCCGGAAAAACCTCCGGTAGTAATTGGCAAAACCCAAGAACCGCTGCACCTCCTTCACCGTGGTTGGAGTC